>NC_143509.1:41237723-41415089 GCF_031878675.1 Megascapheus bottae
ACTCCAGCACAGTATTGTTTGGTTTTGAGCCTGATGTAAATGGAATCCCACAGCCTGCAGGCAGTCCACAGCAACTGACTTCAGGCATCAGGATGCTCAGTGTGTTTTCTCTGTGGCCAGAATGGTTGTGTGTGGAGGTGGAAAACCATTTTCACACTCGATCAATTCTAAGTACATTCTTGTGGGCTAGCGGCCTCTTTCCACATAGAGATGTAGGCTTACTAGAACTCAGTGATTCTCTTCTCACTTGGCAGGTTGTCACAGCAGATTCTGCTCACACTTAAAAACATCTGTACCCTGAAGGGTTCTGGGGATTCACTTTGGTGCTTCAGGGTCTTGCTGGGTTTTTTTGTTCAAGACAGGGGCTTTACTTCCCCTTCAGCTTTTTGCTAGTTTGTCTACCCTGAATCGTTTTGAATTGAAATCCAAAGGTCTCAGCTTCCTGAATACCTAAAATCGTAGGTGTGAGCCACTGAAGTTTTCTGTTTTAAATATAAAATTGGCCAGGAGTGGGTGGCTCACGCCTGTAATCCTAGCTACTCAGAAGGCTGAGATCTGAGGATCATGGTTCAGAGCCAGACTGGGCACTAAAGTCCTTGAGACTTTTTTCTCCAACTAACTACCAGAAAACAGGCAGTGGTGCTGTGGTTTAAAGGGTAGAGCAGTAGCCTTAAATAGAAGAGCTCAGGGACAGAGACCCGGCCCAGAGTTCAAGCCCCATGACCAAAAAACAAACAACCCCCCCAAAAAAACCCCCACAAAATAACAACAGAAAAACAAAGAAATAGGAGACTTGAAACCATTAGGTATCAGGTAAATAACTCATTAGGTAAGAATTGCTGTGGTCCTTCTTAAAAATAACCAAGATGGGGCCTAGCTCTGCGATGGAGGCTTTGTCTAGCATATGAGGGTCCTATGTAAGGTTCATACATCCAGTAACTGCCCCCCCACAACAAAAACAACAAAACAAGAAAAGATAAAAATTCTACAAAAAGGTCTGGGCTCGGGGGCTCACACCTGTATTCCCAGCCATTCAGGAGACTGAGACCTGAGGATTGAAGTTCCAAGCCAGATGATGAGTCTTCGAGACTCTTACCTCAAATTAACTGCTGAAAAGCCAGAAGTGGAACTATATTTTGAATGGCAGTACTCTAACCTTGAAAAATAAAAGCCCAGGGACTCTCGAGTTCAAGCACTAGCACAGGTACAAAAAGGAAGCAAGAAAACAAGCCAACAAAACCCATAAAACAAAAGCATAATTGACCACTTTAGCAATAACTACCATATATATATATACACACACTATATATTGTATATATATCAAGTATGTATATAACTATATATATATATATAGTATTGCTTTGTTAAATGGTAAGTCCTTTGTATACTACTTAAAGGTAAAAAAATAATAACTTGCCTTTGATATAGTACAATCCCCTGTAGGAGAAACAGTGGCAAGACAGGTGCCAATGGCTTACACCTACCTATAATCCTAGCTACTTAGAAGGCTAAAAGTCTGAGGATGCTGATTTGAAGTTAGACTGCGCAGAAAAGTCTGGAAGACTCTATTTCCAAATTAACAACAGAAATTCTGTACTGGAGATGTGGCTCAAGTGGTCAAGTATCGGCCATGGTAAAGAGAGCTTGAGGCCTTGAGTTAAAGCACTAATGTTCTGATATATATATATATATATAATTCATAAAAATTGAAGTATATAAGTAAATTATTATTTCTGTACGGTCAATTTTTCTTGTAAACTTAATTTTCTCGTCATCTGTTTTCTATTTTCCAGAGCTAACTTTTCTGATTATCCCTTTTCTAATCAGGAAAGATCACAAAGCAGACCTAAAATCACCAGTTGCTATTTTAGAGGGTCACCTGAGACCCTTTCCGAACTGTTTTCCTGTTGTGCATTTGTAAATGAGTTCAGTGAATATCTGCCAAGTTCTGGATGTTTTAATAACTCCACTTCCTTCTTTTGTAGCTGAGAAGTAGTGGCCAGCCTGGGAAGATGTGGCACTCGGGCAGTCCAGTTGGCTCTGCACCATGAACTGCCGTGGCCTGTTTGCTGAGTGATCTCTCCAGCCTCAGTTGTGAGGGAAACCAAAGACAGCCTGGCCTTCATTAATTCTCATCTCCAACTTGAGAGCAGCTGGTATTTGTCTCACCGGGTTCCCCACCTTCCTCATTGACAAGGGGTGCCTTCCCCGCCAGCACACTTAGAGGATTTACCCCAATAACTTCCATACAGAGTCAACTGCATAATGAAAACACATTTTAAAAATCCTCTGGTTGGATAACAGTAATATTAAAGGCAGAGGAAGGAAACAATCTGGGTGTTGTTGAGGTAAAATTTCTTTTTTGTATTATCTTTTTTCATATATTTTTTATTATAATTAATAGAAGGGTAACATTATATTCACCAGATAGAAGGTGCATTACTTCACATACATTGATACCCCTTTTTATGTCTTGGTCCCCATTTCCCTCCCCCACCCCAGCCCCTCATCTTGTTTTCCTCACTTCCCTATATGACTTCAAATAACCAAATATGCATATATACAATATATCAGATAACCAGGTGAACTACTGTAACAATATGAGATAACCAAGAGACAGCAAAAGAGATGAGAGATAACATAGTATACTAAGACCAACACTCATTATATGGCTTTTGTTTCTATATCCTGGAGGTCTTTTCATTTAGCGTCATTCTATGTGGCCTTATGAATCTACATTTTCTTCTATTGTAAGTCTCTGCTAGTACAGCCCAAGATTTCTACTGATTATGACAAATGAGGGAAACCATTGAGCCTATGTTCCTTTGAGTCTGGCTTACTTCACTTAATATGATTTTTTCTAAGTCTTTCCATTTCCTTACAAATGGGGGGATGTCGTTCTTTCTGACAGCAGCATAGAATTCCATTGTGTATAAATACCACATCTTGTTGATCCACTCATCAACTGAGGGGCATCTGGGTTGGTTCCATATCTTTGCTATGGTGAATAGTGCTGCAATAAACATCGTTGTGCTAGTGGATTTAGTATTTCCTTGTTTCTGGAGGAGTGGGTAAATGCCAAGGAGTGGAATTGCTGGGTCATAGGGGAGCTCTATGTTTAGTCTTTTTAGGAACTGCCATACTGCTTTCCATAGTGGTTGAATGAGTTTGCACTCCCACCAACAGTGTAGTAGTGATCCCTCCTGGCCACATCCCCTCCAGCATCTGTTGTTATTAGATTTCTTGATCCTGGCCATTCTAACTGGAGTGAGGTAGAATCTTAGAGTTGTTTTGATTTGCATTTCTTTTATGGCCAGAGATGCTGAGCATTTCTTCATGTGTCTATAGGCCATTTTTGTTTCTTCTTCAGAGAAGACTCTTTTTAAGTCTTTGGCCCATCTTTTAATGGGATGGTTGTTACTTTGGAGATTAGTTTTGGATTGATTCAATTTTTTGAGCTGTTGATATATTTTTGATATGAGGTCTTTGTCCATTGTATGATTAATGAAGATCTTCTCCCACTCTTTAGGCTTTCTAGTTAATTTACTAGCTATGTCCTTTGCCATACAGAAGCTCTGCAGTTTAATGCAGTCCCAGTTATCCAGACTTTCTCTTATTTGTTGTGATTCTTGGTCCTTATTAGAAAGTTTCAACCTGTGCCAAGGAGACCTAGTGTATCTCCTATTTCTTCTTGTAAATTTTTCAGTGTATCTGCTTTTACCTCCAGGTCTTTGATCCATGTGGAGTTAATCCTGGTGCAGGGTGACAAGAAGGATCCAACTTTAGTTTTCTGCAAGTGCTTAACCAGTTCTGCTAGCACCACTTGTTGAAGAGGCTATCTTTCTTCCATTCTATTTTTTTTTTTTTGCTCCCTTATCAAAGATTAGGTGGCCATAGGTCTGTGGTTTAGTATCTGGGTCCTCAGTTCTATTCCATTGGTCTTCAGGCCTGTTCTTGTGCCAGTACCAAGCTGTTTTGGTCACTATAGCTCTGCAATAGAGTCTAAAGTTTGGTATTGAAATTCCTCCTGCACTGTTCTTTCTGCTAAGAATTGTTTTTCTATACAGGGTCTTTTATTATTCCATATGAAATTTTGGATTGCCTCTTCTATTTCTTTAAAGAATGCCATTGGGATATTGATGGGTATTGCGTTGAATTTGTAGATAGCCCTTGGCAAGACTGCCGTTTCACCATGTTAATTCTTCAAATCCAGGAGCATGGGAAGTGTTTTTCCATTTCCTCAATTCTGCTTTAATTTCCTTTTTCAGGGTTTTAAAGTTTTCATCAAAAAGGTCCTTTACATTCTTAGTTAAGTTAATTCCTAGGTACTTTATTTTCTTTGAGGCTATTGCAAAAGGAGTTGCTTTCCTGATTGTTGCCTCGTTCCTCTCATTGTTGGCGTAGAGGAAGGCAGTTGATTTTTGAGGGTTAATTTTATACCCTGCTACCTTGCCAAAGTTTTCAAGCAGCTTGGCAGTGGAGTCTATAGGGTTCTTTAAATACAGAATCATGTCATCTGCAAAGAGTGGATTTGTTGTATTATCTTTAAGTAGTTGTACAAAGGGTTTCCTTTCTCCTTCCCTCCCTTCCTCCCTCCCTCCTTCTTTTCTTCCTTTTTTCCTTCCCTCCCTCCCTCCCTTCCTTTCTTCTTCTTCTTCTTCTTTTTTTTTTTTGCCAGTACTGAGCCTTGAACTCAGGGCCTAAGCATTGTCCTTGGGCTTTCTCAAGGCTACCACTTTACCACTTGAGCCACAACACCACTTCTAGCTCTCTCTGTATATGTGGTACCTAGGAATCGAACCCAGGGCTTTGTGCATGCTAGGCAAGCACTCTACCACTCGGCCGCACTCCTGGTCCATATACAAAGGGTTTCAATTCAACCAATAGTTTTCTAAGTAAAAGTCATTTTGATCAATGTTACAATTCTATCTGTCTCTCTGTGTCTTTCTCTGTCTTTCTCTCTCTTCGTTTTTTTTGTGCGATATTGGTGTTTGAACTCAAGGCCTCACAATGTCCCTTAGCTTTCTTGCTCAGGGCTGGCGATCTATCGCTTGAGTCACAGATCCATTCACTTCTGGCTTTATCTAGAATTAAGAATCTCATGGACGTTTCTGCTCTGGGCTTGACTTTGAACCTGGGTCCTCAGATCTCAGACTCTTGAGGTACTAAAATTACAGGCAGGAACCACTGGTACTTGACATTATTTGTTATTATTTGTATTTAACCTTCTAAAAATTAAAGATACCTTTCTCATGGTCTGGTTTTTAGACCATAAAAATCAGTATCACATAGTTATAATGATTCATTGAATTTTCCAAGCTATGAGTGTCTATGTTATAGTCAGCTACTCAAAACAATCAATCTAGCTAGGCGCCAATGGCTGACAGCTGTAAACCCAGCTAATCAGGAGGCTGACATATCAGGACTGCAGTTCAAAGCTAATCCCAAGCAGGAAAGTCTACGAGACTCTTTTTCCAATTAATCACCAGAAAACCAGAAGTAGAGCTGTGGCTCAGAGTGGTAGAGCTCTAGCCTTGAACAAAAAAGCTCAAGGATAGTTCCCAAGCTGTAATGAATGACCCCCTCACTCAAAAACCCACAAAAATAGATCAACCTAAGAGGTTTTCCTGGTTCTACTCTTCATATTATTGCACTTGCTTTATTACAACTCCCAAGTGGAATTTTGCATACTTTTTAATAGTTTTTTTAATATATTTTTTGAGCTGGTACTGGTGCTTAAATGCAGGACCTTCAGCTCTTGCTAAGCTTTCTTGCTCAAAGCAGGTGCTCTACCTCTTGAGCCACGCCTCCAAGTCTGGCTTTTTTGCTGGTTAACTGGAGATAAAAGTGTCATGGGTTTTCTTTTGCTCAGGCTGACTTCAAACCTAGGTTTTCAGATATCAGAGCCTTTTCTAAGTAGTTAGGATTATAAGTATGAGCCCTGGGTTCCTGGTGGAAATCGTGTTTTGAAAACCTAAGAAAATGTTAGTATGGCCGGAGCGAGCGGGGCCGGAGCGAGCGGGGCCAGAAAGAGAAGGGGGCCAAAAAAAAAAAAAATGAAAATGTTAGTATGTCTGAGAAGAAAGAAGTCATCCTTCATTTAAAAAAATTGGATTAAAATTCGCTTCTTTTCTTTTGTCAGTCATGGGGCTGGAACTCTGGGTCTGGGTGCTGTCCCTGAGCACTTCAGCTCAAGGCTACGCTCTACTGCTGTGGCTCTGCTTGAGCCACAGCACAACGTCTGGTTTTCTAGTGGTTAATTGGAGATGGGGGTCTCACAGACTTCAGTGCCTGGGCTGGCTTTGAACAGCGATCCTTAGATCTCAGCTTCCTCAGTAGCTAGGATTATGTGCGTGAGCCACCACGCCCAGATTCCTTTTTTTTTTTTGCCAGTCCTGGGCTTGAGCTCAGGGCCTGAGCACTGTCCTTGGACTTTCTCAAGGCTAGAGCTCTACCACTTGAGCCTCAGTACCACTTCCGGCTTTTTTCTATGTATGTGGTACTGAGGAATCGAACCTGGGTCTTCATGCATGCTAGGCAAGCACCTTAACCACTAAGCCAAACTCCCGCCCCCCCTCCACCGTTTCCTTCTTATATTAATAGGGAGCAGGGGGCACATTTTAATACAGGGAGCTATTACCACTCCCCATTATAAAAACGCACAGTATATTTATCACAAAATAGAGAAATATAGTAGCTAGGTGGTAGGGGTTGAGGAGCTTAATTGGCTTTAGAAAAATAAGAGTTTCCTTCCGCTCTCTCCTACCAGCGCCTTGCTTGGTTTTTCTCACATCGAAGTTCCGAGAACCCAGTGCCAAAGCCACCAGTTGAAAATGGAGCCATCCATATAATTACTGGCTGTTCCATCCACACAATGGCAAGACTTTATTTTTCACCTATTTGACAGTTTTGTTTTGTTTCGTTTTGTTGGATTTCTTTGCAGTAAAATGACTTGTTGATTTGGTATTGTGTAAACCAAGCCCGGTCCTACAATGCTAATGTCAGTGCTTGCAGGGGAAAAGCCAAGAATGAGGGAAACGCACAATTAAACTGCACGCCAGGAGACCTTGTGGTTCTGTCCCCATGTGGTCCCCAGCGTGCTACGTGACCCTGGGCAAGTCATTTCACCTCCTGTGGGCTGTGTTTTCTTCAGTGTAAAAGGAGGAAACTGGGTGAGAGCCTTGGGCAGCTGGACCTAATGCTAATAATTTGTGCCTGGAGGGAGCAAAATCGAGTTCTGCTGTGACCCCAGAGACCAACTGGTGACTTAGTTTCTGCTTAGTTCTCCAGAGAGAACCAGAGTTTTGCTTTTTTTTTTTTTTTCAGGATCAGATGACGTGTGTGTGCTTGTGTGTGCTTGTGTGCCTGTGTGCCTGTGTGTGTTCTGATATTAGGGCTTATGCACTCCCCTGGCTTTTTCATTCAAGGCTAGTGCTCTGAGCTTCTTCTGCTCAAGGTTACCACTCTACCACTTGAGCCATAGCACCACTTCTGGCTTGTGGCTGCTGAAGTCTCTTGTATCTTCCTTCCAGGGTTAGCTTTGAACCTTGATAGAGTTTCCAGGCTTATATTATTTTTTTTGTTTGCTTGATTAGATTTTTTAATTGAATTTATTCCAATTTAATTCAATTAAAAAACAAATTTAGCTGGGCACTGGTGATTCATACCTGTAATCCTAGCTACTCAAGAGGCTGAGATCTGAGGCTCATGGTTCAAAGCCAGCCTAGACAGGAAAGACAATGAGACTCATCTCTAATAAACTGCTCAAAAAATGCTGGAAGTGGTGTTGTGTAGCTCAACTGGTAGAGTGCTAATGAGCAAAAGCAGCTCATGGTCAGTGCCCAGGTCCAGAGTTCAAGTCCCAGGATCAGCAAAACAACAAAACCCTTAATTTTTTTACAGGGGAGGTGGAGACTGAACCTAGAGCTTCAGGTGGAGAAAGGCTTTGTCACAAAGTTATACCCTTTCTTTTCAGATTTCTTGTGATACTGGGCTTTGAATTCAGGGATCATTCTTCTTGGCTTGAGTGGCATGCTACCATCTGAACTATACCTGCAGTTGTGTTTTTGGCTAATTATTTTCAGGAGTCTAGTCAACTCCTCCACCTGGGCTGCCTTTGAACTGTGATTGGTGGAGATTACAGGCACAAGCACTAGTGTCAGGCTGGATTTTGCATTTTAAAAGCTTGCTTCCCTATTTCCTCTTAGGAAGTGATACCTGTTGTTTGAGAGACGCTTAGCAAACCTAAATGATCAGAAAGGAGAAAATTTAAGCAGTCTATAATTTAAAGTGTAACTAATATTGACATGTTCCATATATTTCTTAATTTATAAATGTCACCTACATATAGTCAGTTCTGATATAATTCTTATTTTGGAAAACAAGAATTGGGTCTAGAAGCTTAGCAAGCATGAGACTTTGAGTTCGAATACCAATACAAGAAAAACAGAAGATCAAACTACCACAACAACAACCAAAAAAAAAAAAACTACCCCCAAAGCCGAGAACTAGTACAATGGGACTGATACTATTATTTGGGCATAATATAAATTTAGTCTTCTTCTTTTTTTTTTTTTTTTTTTGCCAGTCCTGGGCTTGAGCTCAGGGCCTGAGCACTGTCCTTGGACTTTCTCAAGGCTAGAGCTCTACCACTTGAGCCTCAGCACCACATATGGCTTTTTTCTGTGTATGTGGTACCAAGGAATCGAACCCAGGTCTTCATGCATGCTAGGCAAGCACTTTAACCACTAGGCCAAACTCCCGGCCCAAATTTAGTCTTCTTATACCCAATTTCACCTGGGCAAACACTAGGTCACAGAATACACCAAACTCCAGGATGCCTGTGTGCATGAATAACTAAATGAGGGCCATGAACTATACCCATCAGTTCCTGCTATCTCTTCTGGTACCTTCCATTCCAGAACATTCCTTCAAACACCCCTCAGTGATACCAACCAGGAAAGGTCAGTGCCCTTGCCTGTCTTTTGTCCCTCTTCCCCTCCCAGCACATTTTGTGTGCTCCTCTCTGGTTTTGTTCCTTTCCTCTTCCCTTTCAGTTGCCTTTCTCTCTTCTCCCACGCATGATGATAGCTGTGGGATCCAGCAGCAAGGAGCCAGGCAGCCAGGGGACTGCCCCCACTCCATAACAAACTGCTGTAGAAGGAAACGTAACTTCTAGAAATGTTTGTCATTTTGGCTAAGTTTCTTCTTTCCTTTTTAGTATTTCGCTTGAAACCAGGATTTTTTTTCCCAGATTCTTTTTTTTTAAATTGTAATTAATAGAAGGGTTACAGTTATATTCACCAGATAGAAGGTGCGTTACTTCACATACATTGATACCTCTTCTCATGTTTTTGTCTCCATTTCCTTCCCCCCCACCCGTTCCCTCATCTTGTTTTCCCCCTTCCCTTGCCTAATTCAAATAAAGAAATGTACCAGATAACAAGGTAAGATACTGTAACAATATGAAAATAACCAAAGGACAACAAAAGAGATGAGAAATAACATAGTACATTAAGAACAACAGTCACAGATTATATAGCTCTTGTTTCCGTATCCTTAGCCTCATCCTATATGGCCTTATGTATCTAGGTTTTGAGCTATTGTAATCCTCTGCTAGGAGAGTCCAAGGTTTGTACTAATTATCACAAATGAGGGAAACCATTGAGCCTATATTCCTTTGAGTCTGGCTTACTTCACTGAATATGATTTTTTCCAAGTCTTTCCATTTCCTTACAAATGAGGCAATGTCGTTCTTTCTGACTGCAGCATAGAATTCCATTGTGTACAAATACCACATCTTGTTGATCCACTCATCAATTGAGGGACATCTGGGTTGGTTCCATATCTTTGCTATGGTAAATAGTGCTGCAATGAACATCGTTGTGCTAGTGGTTTTAGTATGTCCTTGTGAAACCAGGATTTTATGCTTGCTAGGTAGAAACTCAGCTGCATGATCTATACCTCCAGCCGTTTTGCTCTGTGCACACATGAGAGTGTGTGCAGGTGTGAGTGCACATGTGTGAGCACCTGTGCATGTATGTCATACAGTTATACAGAGGATATTTCATCATTACATCTCCACATCAGGTTATTATTTTTTTTATCATTATTCCTTTTGGGTCTGAAACTGGTACTCAAATTTGGTACTGTATGCTTTTATGCATTGGCTTGCACTCTGCCAATGGAGTTACACCACAATCCCCACACATCTGTTGGTTTTTGAGGTTGTGTCATGGTTTTTTGCCCCATTGGTCTGGATCCTGATTTTCGTCTTCATGCTTCCTGTGTAGTTGTGATGACAGGTCTGTGCCACCTCACGCAGGTTTTTATTGAACCATCTCACGCTTCTAAGTAGCTAGGATTGTGGTTGTAAACCACTCTACTTGACATCTTATTTTACTGAATGAAGTGACAAAATTTTGTGCCCCGTGCCCCACATTCCCATCTGTCTGTCTTCTGGCTTCTATTTTCCAATTTGGCATAGTGCAATAAATAATCAATACCTACTAATAATTATGGTCAGATGAATAATGAAATAGTCAGATAATAAAACAATTAAGTCATCATTTAATTAAATAGGCATTTAACTGTTTAATTACACATGAGTGATTTAGGTTTTTTACATTATTAAATTTATTAAATCTTAACTCTTGAATGTATGTTGATTAATAGTCTATGTTATAGAATGGTGACTATTCCTGCCTCACACCGAAGTAACAAGAATTTTTAGCTTGCTTGCTTATTTATTTATTTATTTATTTATTTATTTATTTATTTAATATGGATCCCATTTGATCATACCCCCAGTCCGTTTACCCTTTTTATTTCTGGCTTGTTTTTCAGATAGAGACTCTTGCTTAGGTTTGGGTGGCTTCTGACCTCGATCCAGTAGCTGGGGGCCACAGGTGCTTGCTACCTACCACACCTAGCGTGGTTTGGGGGACAGAGTCTTATTTTGTTTGATCTAGCTTTGAACTGTGATCTTCCTAGCTCTGCCTCCCATGTAATTTAATTTCTCAGTGTAAATTTCTACCTTTCTCTTCTTTCTTCCTTCCTTCCTTCTTTTCCCCTTCCTTCATTCCCTCCTTCCTCCTTTCCTTCTCTTCCTCCCTTCCTTCTTTTCCTCTCTCCTCTCTCTCTTCTCCCCTTCCTTTCTTTCTTTTTCTTTTCTCTTCTTTGCTTTTCTTCTCTTTTCTTTGTAACCATGAGCCACTGGTATCCAGCTCAGAAAATCTGAATAAGTATGACACATGTAAACAGGAGCCCTGAAGTACTCAGGACATTTTACAAGTTTGGGTCTTGAGAAGGGAGTGATTGAAAACCACTGCCCACGCCATTTTCTATTGCTGAAAGCACCTGCATTTTCATCTCTGCAGCCAAAGTGGAAAAGTGCCTTAGCACAGAAACTCAGTCAAGTAACTTCAGAAAGTATAAAGGGTTTTAAAGGCTCGTCTCTGTAGTACCAACTGCCCTTCAGAACCCTCACCATAAGTTCTTGAGCCCCTCCTCCCTGGTCCTGAGCACTAGGTAGAGTTATAAAGTCAGGGATCAAGTAAAAGTTATCCCAACATTTTAAAATTGTTTGGAACTTCTTCAGGTTAAAGCTTCTGATTTCACAGATGCTTACTGATGTGTTCACAAAATCATAACAGGAAATGGCACCTCTTGTTTTAACTTCTGAGAAGGAAACATTAGAAAGATGACATCACAAATTTCCATGCTAGTTTAAGGTTAAAAAAAAAAAAAAGTTAGCCCATGGGGCCGTGAGTTTGGCCTAGTGGTAGAGTGCTTGCCTAGCATGCACGAAGACCAAGGTTCGATTCCTTGGTATCACATGCATAGAAAAAAGCCGGAAGTGGTGTTGTGGCTCAAGTGATAGAGCTCTAGCCTTGAGAAAGTCCAAGGACAGTGCTCAGGCTCTGAGCTCAAGCCCAGGACTGGCAAAAAAAAAAAAAAAAAAAAAAAAAAGTAGTAGCCCAGCTAATCTGTAATCCTGTAATTCTAGCTATTTAGGAAGCTGAGACCTGAGGATCGCAGTTTGAAGCCAGCTAAGTCCCATGAGGGACCCTTAGTTCCAATTAACCACCCCCAAACCAGAAGTGGAGCTGTGGCTCAAAGTGGTGGAATGCTAGCCTAGAGCATACAAGCTCAAGAACAGTGCCCAGGCCCTGAGTTCAACTCCCAGGACTGACAAAACAAAAACAAACAAAACAACAACAACAAAAGTTAGGGCATGTGGTGTTGGCTCAGTGATGGAGTGCTTACTTAGCTGTATGAGGCTGGGCCATGCAAATGAAATGAAATAATAGATAGATATCAAGAGAGAGAGGCGAGAGGGGGAGGGGTGAGATTCGCTTAAAGGCTTTATGATAGAAGACACTGAATTCCAGGTCCAAAGTTTTCCATTTGTATCACCAGTCTGAAAGAACCATACTCCTTAGAAAAGTTTAGCTTCTAACAATAAAAATATAAAGAAATACTGTATTGGGCTGTCTTCTTCTTGGCCTTTCTCTGACCCAGCCTCCTCTCTTTCTCTTAATTAAACCTCTGTTCATGTTCCCAAGGAAGCTTTTCTAAGGAGCCTCTGTCTCTGCAAGAACAGAAGATCCTCACTGATCTCAGAGACAGTCACAGAAGGAGAGCAAGGTTTCCTCTTGCTAGCCTTTCTTTTCCTTCCTTCCTTCCTTCCTTCCTTCCTTCCTTCCTTCCTTCCTTCCTTCCTTCCTTTCTTTCTTTCTCTCTCTCTTTCTTTCTTCTTCCCTCCCTCTCCCTCCCTCCCTCCCTCCTTCCCTCTCTCCCTTCCTTCCTCCCTCTGTCTCTCTCTCCCTTGCTTTTTGTCAGTCAAGGGGCTTGAACTCTGGGCCTGGGAACTGTCTCTGAACTTATTTTTGCTCAAGGTAAGCACTCTACTATTTGAGCCACAGAGCCACTTGCAGTTGTTTCTTTTCTTTTTTTTTTTTATTTTCGAGTAGCTTATTGGAGATAAGAGTCTCATAGACATTCCATCCCAGGCTTTGAAACACAATCCTCAGATCTCAGCCTCCTTAATAGGTAGGATTATAGGCACGTGTCAAAAGAGCCCAGCTCTCATTTGTTTTGCTATTCTTTAATTTAATCAACTCATACCTGGGTTCAAAGCTCTAACTTCTCTCAGTTTTTTTTTAAATGTAAATTAACCAATTTATTGTAGGTAGGGATATCTCAGATGGTAGAGCTTCTATGGGTTCAGGAAGATTGTGATTTGAAACCAATCTAAGTAGTCTCAATTTTCCATTAGCCATCAAAAAGTTCAGATTGGATGTAGAGTGTCAGCTAAGCAAACTGAATATGTATGAGGCCCTGAGTTCAAGAAAAAAAGAACCATGCTTTATTATTATTATATTATTATTAACAATCTTCAAATAGGAGTTTTCTACCTAACATGTTGATGTATCTATACAATTCATCTTGATCCAAGTCATCTCTTCCATCATTCATCCCCTCCTCCATCCCCACTGTCTCCTCAAGTTTCTGAGTTCCATTTTCACGTATGTATATAGAAAATTATGACTGTATTCACTTACCATTTCTCTTTCCTTTTGTCTGACCTTTTGATTAGGACACATCACATAGTAATGGCATGTAGCAGAGCCCTTATCCTGGGACTAAGGAGGCACTTTCCTGTAGTTATCTGTTTTATCCACAAATCGGAGAGTCTGCCCACCATTAATGTGGGACTCTTCTTACCTCCTTAGAGGGGGAAGGACCGGAATCTCTTCCTTGTCCACAGATAGACCTCACACCTCCCTTACATCCTTCAGTGATCTTGATGGTGCTAGACTGGACTTGGCAGGCATGGGTGGGGCAGCATGGCTCTGTACTGTCCCCAGGGGGAGCTATGTCTTCCTGTAGGTGTGGCAGAGTGAAGAGTTGGCAAAGACAAATGTCTGGCTTCCTGTGTAGGTCCATGAAGATACTAAGACCAAGGCAGCAGGACACATATTCTGCAGGTTTGTATTCAAAGAACAGGCTCAGAACACAATGAGATTTATAATCCACCACTGGGTCCGAAGTTTGTTAATATTCCAAATACTGCGGAGTCGTTCAGCAGCACATGGTTGTGGAAAGTAATTCATTCTGTGAATATTTTGGTTCTCTGCTGCTAGAAATGCTGGGCATATGGCATTCCCCAATGGCATGAAGAAGTAAAGCACTGTGGGGGCTAATAAGGAATGCTCACTCATTCATGTGTTTACCATCTTGGCTTGCAGAGTAAATTCTCAGACAGGAATCCCAGTAGCCCCCAATTGGGCACAGGTTCAACACATGTCTCCAGGATGGCTACAGTTATTCCAGGAGCGTTGTGACGCTGGAGCTGCTCTGAGCTCTGATGAGCAGAAGCCCTGGAAGATTGATGATGCCACCTGTCTAAAAACAGGTATTTAGAGCCACTTACAGCCACTACAGCTTGACATTATGGTTTAGGATCTTGCGTTTATTTTTTCTGTGTGCTTTTATTTTTTGTGGGGCTTGAACTCAAGTGTGGGGCAATCCCTCAATTTTCCCTCACTCAGAATTAGAACTCTACTACTAGAAACACAATTCTACTTCTGGCGTTTTGGCAGTTCATTGGAGATAAGATTCTCGTGGGCTTTCCTGTCCCAGCTGGCTTCTGCGCATGCTCCTTGATCTCAGTCTCCTGAGATTATTAGGATTACAGGCGTGAACTATCAACACCCTGCTCTATGCTTTAGAATCTTGAGAGGACAGAAAGCTCCTCTGAATTCTTCTGGCATTGGGTTGACCTCCTGGCAATGATAAATGCCAGACTCCAGAAACATTTACTCCACACTCTGTCAAATTGTGTCACAGTGTCAAACTCAGTTAAGAACTGTAATTAACTGACTTTGACCTATACTACTTGACTTTTTTTTTTCTAGGACAGAGGATCTGAAATATCTGCTGTTCCTTTCACAGATTTCTATTTTAATTGCAGAATTAAAGGTAGAATCACCTTTGAGATTGCAGTAAGCTGAAGCATCTGGGGCTGGCTATAGGATTCCATTACCCTCAAAATGCCACACTTATCTCCTCTGTCAGACACAGCAGTCTCCTGATAGAATAAGTCCTGGTCACAGCTGGGTTGTATGTCCATGGCATCTCTATTGATCATGATAAAGTGTGCATTCTGTTAAAAAATCTAGTTTGAGAGAGTGAGGAAGGGCATGACATTGTCCCCAAAGAAATGTATTTTTACCTGATTTATGTAATTGTAACTCCTCTGGGCTCAACCTTTATAATAACAATAAAAATGCAAAACACAGGGCTGGGAGTTTGGCCTAGTGGTAGAGTGCTTACCTAACATGCACGAAGACCTGGGTCCCATTCCTCAGTACCACATACATAGAAAAAACAAAACAAAACCTGGAAGTGGTGCTGAGGCTCAAGTGGTAGAGCTCTAGCCTTAAGAAAGTCCAAGGACAGTGCTCAGGCCCTGAGCTCCAGCCCAGACTGGCAAAAAAAAGAAATGCAAAACACAGTTTCATAGCCAGATATTATAAAGTAGCTTATGCCTGTAACCTTATGTACTCATGGGCAGAGCAAGAAAGTCTATAAGACTCTTATCTCCAATTAATCAGCAAAAATCCAGAAGTAGGGGCGAGGCTTAAGTGATAGAATGGTAATCTTGAGAGAAAATGCTAGGGGACAGCATTCTGTCTCAGAGTTCAAGTTCTAGTACTGGCATACAAATACACTACATCCAGCCACTCATGTCCGTCTATCTATCTATCTATCTATCTATCTATCTATCTATCTATCTATCTATCCTCTACTAACATATATGTAATTATGTCCATACACATAATATATCTCTATATATCTATAAAGTAAAAATAAAAGTTTCTAAGTGGAAGGTTCAAGTTCATGAAGTTGAGAAGTTCAAATGGGTTCTTCTGCTTACATAGAATGGGTTAAGCAAATGAAGCCAGTGCCAGTGGCTCATGACTATAACTCTCCTCAATAGGCTGAAATCGAAGGTCTATGGGTCAAGGTTTGAAACCAGGCAGAGCAGATAAATTTGAGAAATTCTTCTTTCTAATAACTACCAAAAGGCCAGATGTAGAAGAGGGGCTCAAAGGGGACCATGACTGCTTTGAACAAAAAAGCTAAGCAAGAAAACAAAATCTCAGAATGAGGGTGTGGCTCAGGTGGTAGAGGACCAGCCACTGTGGAAAAAGCCAAGCATGGACATGAGGCAAAGCTGAAACCCCAGCAGCAACACAAAAACAAAGAAAAAACAAACAAAAGAAGTAAATCATTCCTCTTATGGGGTTCTCTTCATTGTAGTTTTGAAAATCTTACAAAGTAGAGGTGTAGATTAAGCTGGTAAAACACCTGCCTAGCAAGAGTGAGGCACTGTGGGTTGTTTTTTTTTTTTGGTCATGGGGTTTGAACTTGGCTTGGGCACTGTCTCTGAGGTCAGGCTACCACTCTACCCTTGAGCCAAGCCCCACTCCCCATTTTCTAGAGGTTAATTGGAGATAAGGCAGGGCAAGTGGTAGGAGTGACTTTGGTACTGGTCCATCTCCAACTTCCTAAAGTTTGTTATTCTGATCATTCTCAAGGAAGCACAGGGCCAGAGGCCTCTGAGGCGTCAAGGCTCCATTTTCTTACACAAATGAAGAGCAGAGGCCAAGCATCTCTCCTAAGGATGCTTCATAAACATTAATGACCAGAAATTAGAACTCAAGACTGAGTATGATGGTAAATGCCTTCAGTCACAGCAGTTGGGAGACTTGAGTTCAAAATCAGCCAGAATTACATAGCAAGACTCTGTCTCAAACAAATACACAAGCAAGTGAACAATCAAACAAAATTAGAACTCAGTCCCTTGATTCTCAGTCTGTGGAGAATTCATCTTAGCTTTTAACATGGCTTCAAATAATTAATACCAGTTTGTAAGTCTCTATGGTCAGTTTTGTTGTATTTATTTTCTTTCCAGTCCTGCTGCTTAAATAACATTTTAAATTGTTTGTTATAAAGGCACTGTGCAGCAGGATTATAGTTACATAAGTCAGGTAAAGAGGGCATTTCTTTTTGGACAATGTCACTCCTTTCCTTTTCTCTCTCTGTATTCGGTTAAAACAGGCTTCTAGCAAAACAGCCATCTTGTTAATAGACCAGACTAAACCAAAGATTCGGAATGGAATCTCTGCTATTTTTATTTATTTCAGGTGAATTCTCCACTGCACAGGTTCAGATTCAATTATGAATTAGTCAAGTAGGGGTCTCTAATTCTTTCTACTCACTTGTCATAAATACCAGGCATATCAATTAATTTACTTATAGAATATTATGTTACTGTATTACAGGAAAGTTATGATTTCTCTCTATGAATTCCTCCACTCATCTGTTTTCTCTTTGAAAAGTACACTCGATGCACTGGTATCTCATGCCTGTAACTTAGCTAGGCAGAAGACTAAGATCTGAGGATTGAGGCTTGAAGCCACGCAAGGCAGGAATGTATGTGAGATATACAATAACCAGCAAAATGCGGAAAGTGGAAGTGTGGCTCAAGTGGCAGAGTGCCAGCCTTGAGCAATAAGCTAAGCTAAAGCACAAGGCCCTGAGTTCAAGCCCCAGTCCTGGAGGCAAGAGGAAAAGAAAAAGCAGACTCGTTTGAAGACTCTGATAAAATACACACCCCTTTGCTTCCCTGCCAGATCTAGAAGGCCTGCAAGTGCTGCAGCTGGCTCCCAGCCTTGTCTGCACTCCTTGTGACATGAACACACCTGGTCACATCTGTTGAGATGGGAAATTGGGATTTTGCCATGGCCCTACAGGACCTCAACCAGGGTTCTGGGGATCAAATTCGGATCTTCTTTTTATTATTGCAAAGCAATCACCCTCTAGTTGAAGGCATGAGAAGTGTGGTTAGGGCCTCCCAGAGTTGTGTGTGTGGTTGTGTGTGTGTGTGTGTGTGTGTGTGTGTGTGTGTGTGTGTGTGCACATGCATGCATGCACACACATGGGCACTTCTAGGAAGAGCAGGGATCTGTTACTAGCTAGAGGTAGGACAGTAGAAGGCAGACAGGATGAGGCTGGCTAAAGCGGGGTCTGTGTTAGAAGTAAAGACGAGAGTCTGTGTATGTGCCAGGTCAGGTGGCGTGGTGAAGGATGGGCTGCTGGTGCAGGTGCAAGCTTTCTCTTTGGGAACTGCTCCATGTGCCTGCTAATTCCCTAATAGGTTACTGTGAGGGAAGAGATCTGCCACAGCTAAATTGGCAGTACCAGGAACTGAACCAATAGTCTGTGCTTGCTAGACAAATTCTCTACCACATAACTACCTCTCCCTCCCTCTGTCCCTCTCTTCCTCCTTTCCCCTACCCCTCTCTCTTTCTTTCTCCTTCCTTCCTTCCTTCCTTTCTTCCTTCCTTCCTTCCTTCCTTCCTTCCTTCCTTCCTTCCTTCCTTCCTTCTTTCCTTCCTTCCTTCTTTCTTCCCTCCCTCCCTCCCTCCCTCCCTGTCTCCCTCCCTCCCTCCCTCCCTTCCTTCCTTCCTTCCTTCCTTCCTTCCTTCTTTTCTTTCTCTCTCTCTCTTTCTTCCTTCTCTTTCCATTCTTTTTTCCCAGCTTTTTCTTCCCTTCCTCCTCTCCTCTTTTTCTTTTTTCCTTTTATTTTTTGTTTGTGCTGGTACTGGAAATTGAACTCACCTTATTTTATTTTATTTTATTTCATTAATTTTTTTTTTCTTTTTGCTCAGCCTGAAGCACTGTCCTTGGGCTTTCTCAAGGCTAGAGCTCTACCATTTGAGCCACAGCACCATTTCTGACTTTTTTCTTTGTATGTGGTACTGAGGAATCAAACCCCGTCTTCGTGCATGCTAGGCAAGCACTCTACCACTAGGCCAAACTCCCAGCCCAAACTCACTTTTTTATGTTCACGGTTGTCTGTTACTCTACCAACTGAGCCACATCTCCACTTTTGGCTTTTTCTATTTAATTGATCATATGAGTCTCTCAGCGTTATCTGCTTAGACTGACTTTGAGCAGTGATCCTAGATCTCAGCTCCTGAGTAGCTAGAATTAATGTTGTGACACCATTGTCCAGTCACCTCCTTTCTTTATTTATAAATAAATGACTCTTCCTGTCCCCTATTTGTATTTCTACTTTTTGTAGAAATAATTCTTATGATATACATATCCTGAAAGGTCAATCTATGCACTATGTGGCACCAAGAGTAAAATCTGCCATGGAACAACTTGCCAAGGCCCACTCATACCCTGGGCAAACATTCTCTAATGGGCAGCGATGGTTCCCCTCATTATCACCTCCTTAAGGGTGATGGAACCCGGAGGCCTGGCCTTGGTCTTGGGGGCATTTCAAGGTGATAATGAGATAGCATTTATCCAGTTTATGTCTTATTTTAGTTCTTGGTGCATTTGTGTTATAATCACTCCTACATTGTAAGTTGTTCCACTCATGCCTTCCTTTAGGGACATCTGACTGTGTTTAGCTGCTTGAACCCCTGCTTCTGTGTCCTAGACACAGCAGAATGAGATGCTCCTACTGCACCTGTTGTGCTGGACTGTGAGTACCTAGGACCAGGAGTGACCGAATGACTATGGCATCACCCCACGAGGTCCTTTGTTCCCTTAGTTTGCATCTGTGTAAACAGGGATGGAACAATCAGATTAGCCTCATGGACTGTCAGAGGGTCCGACTAATTAGTACTGAGAGTTACACTCATGCAGCGCCAGGGGCATGGTATGTTTTATCCAAGGGTAAGCTGCTATTCCTGGACTAAGTATAGAAATGAGGAATCTGGCCTCTGATATTTTCATGTCATTCTTTCAAGGTCACACATGTAGAAAATAGTTATGCTGATTTTTAATTAATTATTGTTATTATTTTGCCAGTCCCGGGGCTTGAACTCAGGGCTTGAGCACTGTCCTTGGACTTTCTCAAGGCTCTACCACTTGAGCCACAGCACCACTTCCAGCTTTTTTCTATGTGTGTGGTACCGAGGAATTGAACCCAGGTCTTTGTGCATGGTAGGCAAGCACTCTACCACTAGGCCACACGCCTGGCCCTGTTATGCTGATTTTTATTTTGTTTATTTATTTATTTATTTTTGCTAGTAGTGAGGCTTGAACTTAGGGCCTCACACTCTTGCTTTGCTTTTTTTGCTCAAAGGTGGCACTTTACCACATGAGCTATGTCTGCTCCCAGCCTTTTGCTGGCTAATTGAAGATAAGCATCTCTTGAATTTGTCAGCTCCTGCACGTGGGAACTACAATCCTCCTACCCCAGCCTCCAGATTAGGATCACCTGGATGGTTACCAAAGCTCAGCAGGTGTAGATTTGTATACACTCATCTGCTCAACTCAGAACCCCTACTGTGGTTTGGATGAGTGTTCTCCAAGGGCCTAAGCCTTAAAGTCTTAGTGCTTGAGGGTAGTGCTATTGGGAGGTGGGGCAGTGTAGGAGCATTTGTGCCCTGGGAGGGGGGCGGAGAACAACTCATCCTTCCTCCTTACTCTGATAAATATGTGCTACATATGTAAATCATTTCTCCCTCACACACTCCCGTCAAGCCCTGCTGCCCTGATGGAAGGCCAAAGCTATGGGCGTATTCTCATTGGAAACTAGCCCTTTCAAAACTGAGAACTGTAATAGCCTCAGCTGCTTCGTTATGATGACAGAAAGCTGAGGAATACACAATATTATTTCCACTTCATATCCCTGTGTTGGGTCACATAACAGCAACGCACTTTATAGAACGGGACCATGTGCTAGGTTTGACTTCAGAAAGACAAGGTAAACTATTAGAGAGTTAAACAGGGAATCCTAAGACAAATTCCCAAGACAAATTAGCCTCAGTTGCTCTATTGCTCATAAGCCATCTTCTCCTGGGGTCATGGGAAAATGGCTTGGACCTCTGGGAGCAATCACAGGTTATAAAGCATACAAATTCCACATAAAAGATGGGCTGTCATTATTGGAATGTATCGATTTTGCAATGAGGAACTTGGGCTTCACAAAGTTCAATGTAGAGCCTAGAGAGAATGAAACACTTGCAGGGAGATACGAGTGACGGCGTGGCACACACTGAGCAGGGGAATTTGGTGAGAGGTAGATTGCATGAGTCCAATCTCTAGCCCAGAGCCTGCTTGGAGTTGGCAGCTGACAGGGTAGATTGCTCACCCTGGAGGAGGGCAAAGAAATGAAAAGCAGGGGCAAGGAGTTGCCTAGTGTTAGAATGCTTGACTAGTGTACATGAAGACCTGGGTTTGATTCCTCAGTACCACATACATAGAAAAAAGCCAGGAATGGTGCTGAGGCTCAAGTGGTAGAGCTCTAGCCTTGAGAAAGTCCAAGGACAGTGCTCAGGCCCTGAGCTCAAGCCCAAGACTGGCAATAAAAGGGGAAAAAAAGAGAAAAGAAATGAAGAACAACTACTAAGAGCAGGAGGAAGGTACAGAGGGAAGCTCACTGCCACACAGAGAAACAGTGGGGGCTGGAGCCTGTAGTAACCCCTTTCTAATTAGCAATATGGTGAATGTGGTCTCACATATCAAATGCCTCTCTAAAAGACTGCCTGTCTTCTCACCTTTAAAAAAAAAAGAAAATTATTTATTTTTGTGCCAGTCCTGGGGCTTGAACTCAAGACGTGGGGCTATCTCTGAGCTTGTTTTTTGCTTAAGGCTGGCATACCATTACTTGAGCCACAACTCCACTTTTGGCATTTTGGCTAGTTAATTGAAGAGTCTTGTAAGCCTTCCTGCCAGGGCTGGCTTCAAACTGCAAACCCCAGATCTCAGTCTCTTGAGTAGCTAGGATTGCAGGTGTGAGCTGACAGCACTCAGCTGAGCATTTCCGCCCCCCCCCAACATACTATAGCCCCAAATTTGCATGACACTTATTTCAAATGTGAATAAAATGAAATGAGTTCATGCCCTAAGACTCCTACACACGTTAAAAGAAAGTCATTCTGGGCTCAGAGTGTAGCTTAGTGGTAGAGTGCTCTCATGCACGAAGCCCTGGGTTTGATTCCTTGGTATCACATACACAGAAAAAGTTAGAAGTGGCACTATGGCTCAAGTGGCTGAGCGCTAGCCTTGAGCAAAACATGTCCAAGGACAGTGCCCAGACCCTGAGTTCAAGCCCCAGGACTGGCAAAAAAAGAAAAAAAAAAGAAAAAGAAAAAAACCCAAAGCCATTCTGAAAAGGCTGTTTATTGTATTATTTCAACTATATAAGATTTCAAAAAAGGTAAGATGCAGGAAAAAGCAAAAATCTGGGTACTGGTGACACATGCCTATATTCCTAGCCATTCAGGAGGCTGAGAATAGAGAATCAGGTTCAGAACCAGCTCAGGTAGAAAGTCTATGAACATCTAGCAGAAATCTGAAAGTGGTAGAACACCAGTCTGAGTGGAAAACTTAAGGGTGTGCACCCCGGTCCTGAGTCCAAACCCAATACTGGCAGAAGGAGGGAGTCAAACGGTCAGGACTCACCAGGGTCATAGAGGAGGGACGATAAGGTGGGCAGGGTGATTTCTCAAATAGTGAGCTGATTCTGCTTGACACTGGATAAATGTCTTCAGGTGTGTGTCAGATCTCATACATAATACAGACTAAACCATAATAGTGACTGAACTTCAAGGTGATGTGAAACACTAAAGAATTGTTCAGTGAAGAAATTCCAATAAATTAACTTTAATTCATTTGAGACAGGGTCTTGCTCTGTAGTTCATTCTGGCTGGCATCAACCTCCTGCCTCAGCCTCTCAATTGCTGGGATTACAGGTGGGTATCACCACACCTGGCTTCATTATCCCTTGCCTTTTCTTTCTTTTTTGGATAGTGGTCGAAACTGAACTTTGGACCTTGTGATTGCTCGGTAGGTATTTTACCACTTCAGCCATGAGTATTTTTCAGATAGTATATTGTGTTTTTTCCTGAGCTGGCTTCTTCCCAACCCTGTTCTCTCTGCCTCCCCAATGGATCACATTATAGGAGTACACCACTATGCTTCACCATCTATTTTTGAAATGAATAAAAATGGGTAAGGATGCTGGCTCTGGTGGATCATGCCTTTAATCCTAGCTACTCAGGAGGCTGACATCTGAAGATCACAGTTCGAAGCTAGCCCAGGCAAGAAAGTATGGGAGACTTCTTATCTTTAACAGAAAAAGCCAGAAGTAGAGCTGTGTGGCTCAGCAGTAGAACACTATCCTTTAGCAAAAGAAGCTTGGGACTCACCCAGGCCCTGAGTTCAAGCTGTAAGACTGGCAAAAAAAAAAAAAAAAAAAAAAAAGAATAGTAGCCACATGGGGCCGGGAGTTTGGCCTAGTGGTTAAAGTGCTTGCCTAGCATGCATGAAGACCCGGGTTCGATTCCTTGGTACCACATACATAGAGAAAAAGCTGGAAGTGGTGCTGAGGCTCAAGTGGTAGAGCTCTAGCCTTGAGAAAACCTAAGGACAGTGCTCAGGCCCTGAGCTCAAGCCCAGGACTGGCAAAAAAAAAAAAAAAAAAAAAAAGAATAGTAGCCACAGTAAAATAGCTCTCCATGTTGGGGTGACTTTCTAGACCAAGGTTCTCATCCTGTGTCTGTTTTCTCCCCTACTCCCTGCCCATGCATATGCGCTATTTCACAAGAGCAGGATCTTGGTTCTCAGAGTTTGTTCCATTGACCAGGAAGGTGGTGCAGAGTAAACATGAGTTACCCCGACCTTGTAGGGAGCTTGATGGATGCTTAATTTGAGTGCTCTTTGTTGACAATCAAATCTATTTTAGGAGCCATGTCTCACTTCTCCCACACATCTGAACAGGGTTCAAATTATGATCAGAGACAGGTGAAGTAGAGCCCTTTCCACCTCTAACAGATAAGGGAAAAATTGCTTGAATACAGGAACTCAGGAGGTTCCAGACTGTGATAGGGAGGACGGTGGTAAACCCCAGGTACACACACTGGCTCCGTGGGTGTGAGACCCTCGAGACCTCATGCTGACAAGATTCCTTATGATAAAATAACTAATACACTTTGTGAGTATGTGTACCAGCTTTGGTGCTTGAACTCAGGGGCTGGGCATACCACTTAGCCTTTTCACTCAAGGCTGGAGCTCTACCACTTGAGCCACAGCTCCACTTCTGGTTTTCACTGGTTCCTACCTGGGTTAGATTCAAATCATGATCCTCAAATCTCAACCTCATCTCCAATGAAGGAGCAAAAAGCTGAAAATGGAGGTGTGATTCAAGTGAAAAAGCCAAGTGAGGGCATGAGGTCCTGCGTTCAAGCCCCAGTATCAACAACAACAACAAAAAAGAAACAAAATGAAAACTAGATCCAGTATTAATTAGACTATTATAAACTAACACTTATCTCATCAAACCAAGTAGCCAGTTTTGAATAATAAAAGATTTCTGGTTGAAACCACAAATAGGTTTTTCGGTGATTGTTTTAAAAGCAGGTTGAGCCTGAAAGCAGACTAGCAATGAGCATACACGGGGAAATTTCCCATCTTGGTTTTAATAAAAGAGGTATGTTCTGTGCTGAAGCAGTGCAACTTGCTTAATCCAATATCTGATGAAGGAGCAAGGCTGGAAGAATTAATTTAGCATACACTAATTAAAGAGTTGTATGCACCGTCTATACGATGAGAGTCTCAGAAATGAATATTTGATAAACAATATCTGGTAAATTAAAAACCTGAAATGTTAAATTAAATGCAAATTAAAATCTGGAATGTTAAATTAATTAAAGACAGAAAATTGCATCAAATGACATTACAGGTCTCAGTTAAATCAGGGGAGAATGAAAAAGGCAAGTTCTAGTCCCTAGCTCACCCAGGGCGGGTTCTGGGTCACCTGTTAGAAACCAATCTGGCTGCCCCGAGCTTCTGATTTCTTTAAGTATCTGCAGAATATCACACAACCATTTCCGACTACCTCTCACTTAGGAAGCTGAATGGAGATGGGTTTTTCATTCTCATGGGGAAAAAAAAAGGCAGATTTATTCAAATCACCTCTTCTAGCTTGGGATCAGGGTGGTTGCTTCGTTCCCTCTGCTGGTTGAGTGACTGATCTTGTCTGACAGAGGCAGGAGAGGCTCCTGGGAGATTCAGGCTTAAGACTTCTCTTGGGCTGTGGCTTTGCTGGGGAGATAGATGTTCCTACAGGTGTGATCACCATAGCCTTGCAAGGGAGTCCACTGGATGACAGTCTATACATCATGGCCTCCTGCCATTCATGTCTTGTTTGGAACACACACACACACACACACTCTCTCCCTACTGGTCCTTCAAGGTGGATTGTGCACTCACAGGATAAGACTCAAACTTCCCTCTCTTCCATTTTCTTATCTGTTGCTTGAAGCTCCCAATCCTGACATCCTCACCTTTCACTCCAGCTCTGCCCACCGGAGGAGCTGATTCCACCATTTACAAAGCAATCAGCATTTTAGCTGGATATAGTAGCACATGCCTGTAGTCTCAGCACTGGAAAGATTGAGGTCATTGGCAAGAGAGTCTGAGGCCAGGCTCCGCTGCATAGGAAGACCTTGTCTCAGAAAAGAAAAAAAAAAAAAAAAAAAAGCTTGGTGCCAGTGGCTCACGCCTGTAATCCTACTCCAGAGGCTGAGATCTGAGGGTTGCAGTTCAAAGCCAGCCTGGGCATGAAAGTCCAAGAGACTCTTATCTCCAAGTAACAACCAGAAAACCAGAAATGGTGCTGTGACTCAAAGGGTAGAGCTCTAGTCTTCAACTGAAGAGCTCAGGGACAGAGCCCAGGCCCCATGACTGACAAAAAAACAAAAACAAAAAACAGAGAGAAAGAAAGAGAGAGAGAAAGAAGTAATAACTATAGGCATTCTACACTGAAAAAGTAGTTTTCCATGCTGGATAACTATGTTACAAACTTGAGCTCTATAATTTATTCTGGAAAAAAAAAAGAAAAGAATAAAACTACATTTAAAGGATAGGATATCTTTCTCAGGGTCACATAGCACTTGGAGTAGATTCCTATTTTAGTACTTATTCTGTCTGGAATAAAAATGTATTACATTGTTTAAAGAATGTATTACAATAACACCAGTAGTACATTAAAGTCTTCTCTTTATTGCCCCATTCAGAAGGAAATGGAAAGACTTGGAAAAAAATCCTATTAAGTGAAGTAAGCCAGACCCAAAGGAACATAGGCTCAGTGGTTTCCCTCATTTGTCATAATTAGTACACATCTAGAACTCTCCTAGCAGAGGATTTTATTAACTCAAAACCTAGGTACGTAAGGTCATATAGGATGAGACTAAATGAAAAGAACTCGAGGATATGGAAACAAGAGCTTTATCTTGTGTGATTGTTGTTCCTAATGTACTATGTTATTTCTCTTCCCCTTTGTTGCCCTTTGGTTAATCTCATATTGTTACTGTATCTGACTTGTTACCTGGTATATTGTATATATGTTTATTTGAAATAGGAAAGGGAAGGGGGGAAATAAAATGATTGGGAGGGGGTGAGGGGAGGGAAATGGAGACAAAAACATAAAGGGGTATAAATGTGTGAGAGAAGTAACATACCTACTATCTGGCGAATGTAACTGTAACCCCACAATACATTACCTCGATAACAAAAAATAAAATGACAAACAAAATAACCAAACAGCGGGGTGCTGGTGGCTCACACTTGTAATCCTAGTTACTTAGGAGACTGAGATCTGAGCATTACAGTTTGAAGCCAGCCTGGGCAGAGAAGTCCCCATTAAGACTTTTCTCTCCAAGTAACCATTCTAAATCCAGAAGTGGAGCTGTGGCTCAAAGTGGTAGAGCACTAGTCTTGAGCACAAGAGCTCAGGGACAGGGCCCAGGCTCTGTTCAAGCCCCATGAATGACCAAAATAAATAAATAAATAAATAAATAAAATTATTTAATCAATAAAATAAAGATGGAGATACTTAACTCAGATATAGCCCTAGTATGGTATGGGTTTATGTATTTATTTATTTTTGCTAGTCATGGAACTTGAATTCAGGGCCTAGTCTCTGTCTCTGAGATTCGATGCTCAAGGCTATCATTCAACCAAGTGAGCCATAGCTCCACTTCCAGCCTTTTCTACCTGGGTTGGCTTCAAATGGTGATCCTCAGATCTCAGCCCCTTGAATTGCTATGATTATAGACATCAGCCATAGGGGTCTAGTTGAATTACAATTTAAACACACACACACACACACACACACACACACACACACACACCAATTTATCCCAAGAGCAAGCTGCGTGAGTCTGTTTGTAAATTACTAATATCATCTGAGACTGATGTTTAAATAGTGACAAATGAGCTAATAATTAAAGAGGAAAGGAACACACAGATGCGCTTTTGGGAAAATGATACATAAATATATATTACATATAGTGAATCTGTGCAGTTCACATGCATATATTTGTGTAAGTACATTTACGCATGGTATGTATCTAACATAACATTCTAAGGTACATCCAATTTAAGACACAAACATAGTACAAAGAAGCAAATGGTAATTCTCACAGAAAGCACAAATTAAATGTGATTTGGAGAGCACCAACATACAATCTGTTTGGTAAACAGTCTTGTGTAAGGAAACAAAACACTCAGAAAGGTTTGTGGGATTAAAGGCATAACCCTTTCTAGAATGTGCAGGCACACATATACACGATCCCAATTAAAGAATTACCAGAATTAATATTAATCCTTTGCTTTCCTGTTCTCTTTCGTATGAACCCAATTCTTCTACTAGGTTTTCTCTGGGGAAGAGGAAATTATCTCTATGTTCATGCATGGTCCTGCCTTCCAAGCATATAGAGAAAGCTAGCATAGAAATAAAGTTGCAGGCCTATATTCTGCAGCAATTAACAAAGAAACTTCCTATATATACCAGTAGCATTTTCCTGTAGGTTCAGTCAATTTCCACAACAATAGAAGATATAATTACCCTGATGGGAATCTGGGGTGGCTGAGGAGGGGACTAGCCCTCCACCATCAATTCACTCACAGATCTTATCTCTCTGACAGGTACTATCCCGCAGCGACAAGCAGCTGGAAGGCAGCATATTTTTTTTTCTGGTCATTAATTTGCTTGAAGGATAAAATGCATATATTTGCAAATACTTGAAAAAAGTCAGATAATGCATGCTTAACAGACTTCTCCAAGTCTTTCTCTCCTCCACCTTTATGACTGTCCTTGTGTGTTGTTCAGGGTCCTGGCTCATGCCTCCTCCCTTCAAAGCCTTAGGCATTCCTTCAGACCTTCAGCTTTCAAAATGTATTTAAAAATATGTAAAAATACATGCATGTATGTATACATATATATATATACTATCCCTCATTTCCTCTCTTCCTTTCTGCCCTCCCTGCTCCCTCCTTTCTTTCTTTTCTTTTTCTCTTCCTCCCTCCTTTCTCTTCCTTCCTCTTCCTTCCTTCCCTCATTCCCTCCTTCCTCCCTCCTTTCTTTTCCTTCCTCCCTCCTCCCTTCCTTTTTTCTTTCTTTCTTTCCTTCTTTCTCTTTCTTTCTCTCTTTCTCTCTTTCTCTCTTTCTCTCTCTTTCTTTCTTTCTTTCTTTCTTTCTTTCTTTCTTTCTTTCTTTCTTTCTTTCTTTCTTTCTTTCTTTCTCTCTCACTTTTTTATCTTCTCTCTTCCCTTTCTTTACTTTCCCCTTCCCTCCCCTTCCCTTTTCTTCCTTCCTCTCTCCTCCTCCCCTCCCCCTTCCCTTCCTAGGCATATTTTCTTCTCTATCCTTCTCCTGATTCCTTCCTGCAGCTGTGTACCTGGCACTATTTGTAGAGAAAAACCAACACTGGGAGAACCCATTATTCTGGGAACTATAATCTATCCAGGCAGTTAGATGACTTGTTTCCACAAGTGCTTCCTGATTTGCTAATTCTCTTCCCTTTAGGACAAAGGCAGCTGAGCCATCACCTTGGACGTGTGAGATTGCGTGAGAGTGGGGCAGTCCTGAGGACGGATGGGAGTTGGTGCTGAGACATCTGGAAGCCCAAAGCCACTGCGGCCTCCGCCCCCCAACTGCACTGAAAAGGTGGCTGGAGCCGTGGGCTTTCTTCTTCCCTTCTCCCCGCTCCTTTCATTTTTGAAACAAAGCTGGAGCAAAAATGTTTTTCTTCCAGTGGGTGGTGGAGCTTGTGACTCAGCCTTGGCTAACAAGACTTCGCTTGAACCTGGAGACAAAGGTTCCCATAGGCCGCTGCCTGCGCCCTCCTGGCCCTCCTGTGCCGCGGTCGCGGCGTGGGGAGGCGGCCAGGTGCAGCACCTCAGGGACCCTGACCGCGCTTGTCTTGAGTTCAAAGAGGTTTGCAAACTGCAGACTCAGTAGGCTCTCCTGGTCATCGTTAGCCTACTGGATAACAGTTTGAGGTCTCAAAACGACTCCGGCAGATTTCCTCAAAATTCTCTCTCATTTGTTGTGGTTGATAGTTGTAGGAAATTAGACTTTGTCAGTAAAAAGCTGGAGGCATCCACGCAGTTGCCTTCACACACTGTAGTTCCAACTACGTGGACGGCTGAGGTGGGAAAATCCCTTGAAGCCAGGAGCTGGAGATTGTGGGAGCTTCAATAAGGATCACGTGCCTCAACTAAACTGGGCAAGTCTGTAGTAAATCCTGAGATTTACCACGGGGGGGGGGGGTCGAACAGATGGCAGAGGAGGTGAGCCTGTGTTTATGGGTACTGGGGTCACACCTGCAAAGGGATGCTGTACTGTAGCCTGGTGAAAGAAGGAATGAAGGAAGGAAGGAAAGAAAGAAAGAAAGAAAGAAAGGAAGGAAGGAAGGAAGGAAGGAAGGAAGGAAGGAAGGAAGGAAGGCAGGCAGAAAGAAAGAAAGATAAATAAATAGAAGCATACAATTAGCTAACCTAGGGGAGTGTTAAATATGTCATAGTATGGCTGTATGATAAAAATAGTCCCCAGGGAAGAATTTGGAGGTCTATTTTTCATCTATAATCCCAGAACTTAGGAGGCAGTGGTAGAAAGGTTGTGAGTTCAAGGTCAGCTTGAGCTACACAGCAAGATTTTTGTCAGTAAATAAATAAGAGAAATAAAACATAATCAGAAAGTCTCATGGTATGTTGTTATATGAAAAAAAGATAAGACCGAGATATATATTTTGTCACCTTTCAGGGAAAAATAAGAACAATGAAAAAAGAATAAATGAGAGGAACATATGGAAAAGTTGTAAAATACATTCTAAAGTGTTAGCATTAGTTCTTTGTGGATAGTGGGATAGTCGAGATCTTTTCTATTGTTATTAATTATTACTATGTGGTTGTACAAAGACGTTACAATTCCGTAAGTCAGGGTACAATGTTTCTGTCACCCCTTCCATTGTTCCTGCACACCGCCCCCCAATTCCTGCCCACAAGTTATATAGTTCAGTTTGTGTGCAAATTGCATGGCTGGCTATCATGACTACTTTTTTCTTTCCTTTTGGTACCAGTCCTAGGGCTTGAACTCAGAGCCTGGGAAGTGTCCCTGAGCTTTTTTCACTCAAGGTTAGAGCTCTACCACTCGAGCCAAAGCTCTACTCCCAGCTCTTTGCTGGTTAATTGGAGATAATGAGTCTCACGGACTTTCCTGCCAGAATGACTTTGAATCCTGATACTCAGATCAGCACCCTGAAGTAGCTGGGACTAGAGGCATGCGCCGCCAGTGTCCAGCAATGAATTCTCGAAATAAATAAGTGTTTCAGCAAGAATCTTCTTTAACATAACCAGATTAAAGTGCAAAGAAATGGAAAAGAGAGTGAGGCCTGGGAATGTGGCTTAGCGGTGGAGTGCTTGCTCAGCATGCACGAAGCCCTGTGTTCAATTCCTCGGTACCACATGACCAGAAAAAGAAGTAGCACTGTGGCTCAAGTGGTAGAGTGCTAGCCTTGAGCAAAAGAAGCTCAGGGACAGGCCCTGATTTCAAGCCCTAGGACTGGCAGAGAGAGGGAAAAGAGGAGAGAGGAGAGAGAGAGAGAGAAAGAGAGAGAGAGAGAGAGAAAGAGAGAGATTTCCTGTTTTTTGGACAGGAAATGGAATTTAGACTCCTAATCAAGAGTTCAATTATCCTATTTTGGCTTATCTAAATTTTCATATAGAGAAGATGTAATCCTTTTTATTGTTACAACAGTAATCATAACCAATAATTAATAATGAGACAGACTACATGATGCTTTTAGAGATTCCTTTTTCTTTTTCCTCTCCTTCTTCTTATTATTGTTATAACAATAATCTTAACCTATAATTAATAATGGGACAGATTATATGATGCTTTTAGAGACTTTTCCTCCTCCTCCTCCTCCTCCTCCTCCTCCTCCTCCTCCTCCTCCTCCTCTTCTTCTTCTTCTTCTTCTTCTTCTTCTTCTTCTTCTTCTTCTTCTTCTTCTTCTTCTTCTTCTTTTCTTCTTCTTCTTCCTTTTGGTCTGCCAGTCCTGGGTCTTACACTGCGTGCCTGGGTGCAGTCCCTGAGCTTTTTTTGCTTAAGTCTATTGTTCTACCACTTGAGCCACTCTTTTATTTACTTTTTTTTGGGGGGGGGGTGGGATAGTAAGAGTCTTACACACATTCCTGCCCAGGTTTGAACTGAAACTTGAGCCTCAGATCTCAGCCTCTTGAGTAAGTAGCTAGGATTTCAGGTGTGAGCCCTGGGTGTCAGGTTCCCCCCCCCCCCCCCTCTCTCTCTCTCTCTCTCTCTCTCTCTCTCTCTCTCGATTTCTCTTTCTCTCTCTTTTAATGTGAGCAGTGCTGGGGCTCAAACTGAAGGATTTTCTGGGCAAGTGCTCTCTCATTAAGCTGCATCTGGCCTTCAAGAGTCCCACTGTGTTGCTTGGTGTTTAGCAATAACATCAGGAAGTGAATGGGTCTGTGGCATTGTTGTAGAAAGTCCTGGTTAAGAGTACATGGTTGGGGGCCAGGAGTTTGTCCTAGTGGTAAGGTGCTTGCCTAGCATGCATGAAGACCTGGGTTCGATTCCTTGGTACCACATAGAAAAAGCCAGAAGTAGTGCTGTGGCTCATGTGGTAGAGCTCTAGCCTTGAGAAAGCCCAAGGACAGCGCTCAGGCCCTGAGTTCAGTCACCAGGCCTGGCAAAAAAAAAAAAAAAAATGCGGAGGAACGTGGTACCCTGCTCATGTCCAGTGTAAGCCTCTATGTGGAGGACCGATGCCTTGGCAGGAGAGGGCAGGGTCAGGGTTTACAGCTCTTGGGACCCAACGATTTTCAGCCAAGTATTTGTTGCTGGTAAAGGTTCTCATAATGTAAAAATTCTAATTTAAGCAGGGCATGGTGGCTCACGCTGGTAATCCTAACTACTCAGGAGTCTGAGATTGAGGACCGCAGTTCAAAGCCAGCCTAAGCACTAAAGTCCATGAGACTCTTATCTCCAATTAACCACTAGAAAACTGGAAATGGTTCTGTAGCTCAATGGGTAGAGCAGTAGCCTTTAGCTGAAGAGTTCAGGGACCAAACCCAGGCCCAGAGTTCAAGTTGTACTACTGACCAAAAAAGAAAAAAATCTAATACAAAAAAAGTATGAAATTCTGTACATCGTTCATGTCAACAACACGTCCTTCCTTTCCCTTCTCCTTTCCCTTTCACTTCTCTCCCCTCCCTTCTCTTCCCTCTCTCCTTTTCCCTCTTTCCTTCCCCTTTTCCAGAGTGATTTATGTGTTGAACGACCAAGATGATTTGGTTTGACCTGGAGTTTCTAGTCTGCATTTTGTGGGTCACATCCTGAAGTATATTTATCATGTTCTAGTTCCTTCTATCTGTTTTCCTTGTGACTTGGCAATCATATTTAATCGTGTGTGTGTGTGGCGGGGAGGGGGGGTGTCCTGGGATTTAAACTCAGGGTCTGGGCATTGTCCCCGAGCTTTTGAGCTCAAGGTTAGTGCTCTTCCAGTTGAGCCCTAGCTCTACTTCTTGCTTTCTTGGTGGTTAAAGATAAGAATCTCATGGACTTTCTTGCCCAGGCTGGCTTTGAACTGTGATCCTGAAAATCCAGCCTCCTGAGTAGTTAGGATTATAGGTGTGAGCCACTTGTGTCTGGCATGTATTTAGTCCTGACAAGACCCAAGTTCACTTTTTAATACTGCCTCTTCTACCAGGGGCATGTATTAACTTTCCTTTTTGTGATGTTAGTAGTTGTTGAAAATTTTTGCCTAAACCTACCAGTTTATTAGTAATTGTAAAATATCCCATTTACTATATGGAAATCTTTGTTTATTATATGGTTATTATATACATATATACATTGATGAGCCAAAACACCTTTTTCCCCCCCTTTTCTTTCTTGTGTTTGACTTTGTGTGTGGGTGGGGGCAGTCATGGACTTGAACTCTGGGCCTGGGCACTGTCCATTAGCTCTTCTGCTAAAGGCTACTGCCCTACCCTTGAGCCAAGCCCCACTTCCCGTTTTCCAGAGGTTAATTGGAGATAAGAGTCTCAGGTCCTTTTGTGCCTGGACTGGCTTTGAACCTTGATCCTTGGATCTCAGCCTCCTGAGTAGCTAGGATTACAGGCATGAGCAAGTTACTGACTTTTATACTTTCTTTCCTACATAAAAAAACTGATGGTTTGTCGGACATTGTCCCATACATTTCACTATTAAATCTTTTTCACTTGGTTGAAATGGTATTCCCTTTCTCTATCCATCGCTTTCCTTCTTCCCTTCCTAAAGGAAGCCCAGGTTGGCCTGAAACTCGAAATCCTTCTGCTTGTCTCCCAAGTACTGGGACTATAGGCATGAGCCACTAACCCGGCTCTTCTTGTTTTTCTCTCCCTTCTCCTTGTGTTTCTCTCTTTCAGCTCACTTCTACCACTGCCCTTGGATTGATTTCTTCAAGGACACAGTTGCCTCTGTGATTGCTATGAGTTGCCGGGAGTGCTGGTGGCTCGGAGCCCCGAAATGAAAGGTGAGTGTTGTTTTCTTCCTGGCTATGGGAAACAAGGTGTTCGTTTCCCAGCAGCATTTGTTGTGTGCCGCTGGATTTCCTGTTTCTGCATCTGACCAGGCCAGGCTTTACTGGAATTTCTGAGATCTGGAGAATAAAGGTAATTCGGGAGTTTATGTGTTCAATTTTATCTTCTTGGGGGTGACTCATTATAGCTTTCAGACCATTTATGAAGTTAGTAAAATGGACCGCTAGGCTGGTTGTTTTTCCAAGCATTTAAATCAACATTTTTTTAAACTGCCATTTGTGCAATACTAGATGCCGTTCAACACTAAATGAAAAAATGCCTTGACTTCCCATAAACTGCTCTTGTTCCATGCAACCCAGGGTTCAGTAAGCCTCTCTGCATGTTGGAAGCTCAGCCTCGGTTGATTTAGTGAGGCCTAGATGTCATCAGAGAGAGGCATTTTAGGCAAATGACCTGTTAGAGGAAGCCAAGGTATCTTTAAGGGCCTAGAGTGTTCAAGTCCTCCTCTAAGGGCTACGAGATCAGCCTGGATGGAAGGAATGAATTTTCCAGAAATGGCAACTGAGGGAAAGAGCTTGGGATAATGTGGAGACTTAGACGAGCCCTAGCTTGGACACTTCCAAATTTCTCTGAGCTCACCATGGCTGTCCTAAAAATAATAAGCTAAGATAGTGCCAGGATTTTGAAAGCCTGAAAGCCCTACTTAAATAAAAAACATTTTAATGGATGTGTGTGTGTGTGTGTGTGTGTGTGTGTGTGTGTGTGTGTGTGTGTGTGTACTAGAGCTTAAACTCAGGGTCTCCTGCTCTCATTTGACCTACTTGAGCCACAGCTCCACTTCTGGCCTTTTGCTGGCTTATTGGAGACAAGAATTTTATAAACATTTTTCTTTTTCTTTTTCCACCTGAGTTGACTTCAAACCTAGCTCTTCAGATCTTAGCCTTTTGAGCTGCTGGGGTTACAGGTGTGAGCCATCAACTTCTGTACCAATAGATGTCTTTTCTTTTAGTTGTTAATATATTTTATAGTTACATATTTATTCTGTAATATATATTATCTGTTCATATATATATATATATTAGTGATGATAGTTCATGCCTGTAATCCAGCTATTCAGAGACTTGAAGTTCATAGTTTGAAGTCAGCCCTGATAGGAATGTCTGTGAAACTCTTATTTCTAATCAACCACCGAAAAGTCACAACTGGAGGGGCAGCTCTAAGACCCTGACCTTAAGCCCAGGACGGGAAAGCACATTCATAGGTGTGTGTGTGCACATATGCGCGCGCGCACACACACACACAAACAACTAAGCACATTGGTGCATAACCTGTAGTCTCTACTTCTTGGAAAGGTAAGGCAGGAGGATTCCTTAGGCCAAGGAAGTACAGGAAACATAGCCACAAAATGAAACCATAGTTAAGAGAAAAAAAAAATTAAATGTGATATCTCTCATCTTCTTAACACCTTCATTTTTACTTTTGCTTATTATTTTTAGACATTATTTGCATATAAAAATTTTAGACTTATAGTCAGTGAGAATTTTAGTTCACATTTTGCCCTTGTAGTTTAGCATTTTATTATCAATATGCTTTGGGGTTGTTGATTATTGCTTAAACATTATAACCATGGGTGAACCTTTAAGCCATTTCATGTTCATATATGCAACTGCCATAAACATCATTGTACGTGAATTTTTTCTTATGATGGATTGACGGGGGTGACTAGTGGGTGAACATACAGGAGTTTTTTTATGATACTTGATAGATTTTTTCATATTGTTTTCCAAACGCTAGTAACAATGAACCTGACACCAGCCATGGTTGTGTGTCATTTAAAATGATTATTTCCAATCCATTATTTACCAACCATATGTGGAGGCATACTCCAGGAACCCTGGCAGCCAAAAATGGGCATTTCTGCCTTGTTCATTCATAAGAATTAACACAAGAGGACTGTGTGTATTGAACGAAGAACTCTATTAGAAATCTAGAAATGCTGGTAGCTTGTTGTAATGAGATGCTTGCTGTCTCTTTGAGTAGAACTATGATAGATTCGCAAAGTTTTTGGTCACACAGAAACTCAGTAAATATTGCATTTTATCAGAGCATATATAACAGGATATTTTTCTCTTGTTACTAGTAATGTGTCTTGCTTGGCTTGGTAGGTTGACACTCTACCATTTGGGCCACAGCTCCACTTTAGGTCTTTTGGTAGTTAATTGGAAATAAGAGCCTTATGATTTGCCTGCTCAGGGAAGCTTAAAACTGTGATCCTCAGATCTCAGCCTCTTTAGTTAGGATTACAGGTGTGAGCCACTGGTGCATGGACTTCTGGACTGTACTTCTTAATTAGTATTTTAGAACTATTTAAATACATGGAATTAATTGGTGTGTGTGTGTGTGTGTGTGTGTGTGTGTGTGTGTGTGTGTGTGTGTGTGTTTTGTTTTTGTTGCTGGCTCTGGGGCTTGAACTTAGGACCTGGGCACTGTCCTTGAGCTCTTTTTTGCACAAGGCTAGTATTCTACCAGTTGAACGACAGCTCTAGTTCTAGCTTTTTAGTGGTTAATTAGAAATAAGAGTTTCACAGGCTGGCTTTGAACGTGATTTTTATATCTTAGCTTCCTGTATAGCTATGATTACTGCTATGAGCCACTGGTACCTAGCTTTATTTGTCTTTTAAAAACAACTTATTGTAAGGATGATGTACAGGGGGGTTACAGTTACATAAGTAAAGTAATTAGTATGTTTCTTGCATGATAATGTTGGATTTTTATTAGCAATTGTAGTGATAGACAAGCTTGGGTAGTCTCGGGTCATTTGAGACAATCTTTGGTAGCTCTGGCTGGTCTTGAACTCCCAGTATTCCTTGTCTGGTCCCATGTCCTGGGATTCCAGGCTTGTGTCACCATGCCTGGGTGGAGAGGTAATTCAGAGAACACAGGAGCAGTAGATCTGATGCGTTCAATGGTTAGTGTGGAGGCAGGACTTATGGTTCTATTCCTACCCCAGCTCTGTGAAATGGGATGTTATTTATTTTTTGCTTGCTTGTTTCTTTGGGCCAATCTGGGGCTTGAACTCAGGATGTGGCACTGTCCTTAAGCTTTCTTTATCGTGTGTGTGTGTGCATGTGTGTGTGTGTGTGTGTGTGCGCGTGCGCGTGCGCCAGCCATGAGATTTGAACTCTGGGCCTGGGCGCTGCCCCTGAGCTCTTTAGCTCAAGGCTAACTCCCTTGAGCCACAGCGTTACTTCTGGTTTTCTAGTGGTTAATTGGAGATAAGAGTCTCATGGACTTTAGTGCCCAGGCTGGCTTTGAAATTTGATCCTCAGATCTCAGCCCCTTGAGTGGCTAGGATTATAGGTGTGAGCCACCAAGCCCCGCTGTCCTTGAATTTTCTCAAGGCTAGCATTCTGAGACTTTTATCTCTCAATTAACCACCAGGAAACCGGAAGTGGTACTGTGGCTTAAGAGGTAGAATTCTAGCCTTGAGCAAAAGAAGCTAAGGGATAGTATCCAAGCACCGAGTTCAAGCTCCATTACTGGCAATAAAATAAATAAATATGTACCAAAATATTTAGAAATATAGAAAATTAAAGTTTAACAATGTCAGACCATGTCTTTTCAAAGTACCCAATCTATTGTAAAGAATATATTCACAGAAATTGGAGTTTAAACTGTCACTCAACCTTCCTTCCTTCCTCCCTCCTTCCCTTCCTTTCTTCCTTCCTTTTCACTTTTCTTCCTTTCTCCCCTTCTCCCCCCTCCCCTTCTCTCTCCTCTTAAAGGTTTAACTCATTCAGTCCTACCTACTCAGTTTGTGTATTCTTTTGCTTCCTCTCTTGTATTTATTTGTTCACTTGGGAAAAAAAGCAAACACAGCACAAATTCTGGCCCTGGCTGTATAGTAACCTTAAGTCAGTCAACACAGCCTCAGTCAGTTGTTGGGATTCCAGTAATTCTTTCTGTCTGTAACATTCCCCATTGTCTCTATGCCCGAGGCTTCCTGATCCTTAGCCCCAGAACAGTGGATGGGCAGATGTTTGCTGGTGTGTGGAACCCATCCTTGGCTTAGGAAAAGAAGATGCCATGTCTCGCCCTGTCTCCTGGATCTGATTTCATAAGTGGAGCAGAGAAGATTCCTCGAGATATGAAGAAGGATCTTGAGCATGTGCCCTGGCTGGACCTGGTATCAGATTGCCATTCTGTATGTCTTTTTCATATCTTACAGGTTTATAGGAAAGTTGGGTCAAGGTCAGTGAAAGTGCACCATTGTCCTCAGGTTTGTTGGGGTCACACCTGAATGCAAAACTTGGTGCTGAAACAAGATCAAATGAGCATTTTTCAGAAGTTTAAGCAGCAAGCATGGCTGGATTATGAGCCGAGCTCTGGTGGATCATGCCTGGAATCCTAGCTACTCAAAAGGCTGAGATCTGAAGCCAAGGCAGGCAAGAAAGTCCTTGAGACTCTTTTCTTCAAGTATGTGGCAAAAAGCTTAAAGTGGAGGTGTGATTCAAGTGGTAGAGCTCTAGCCCTCAGCAAACAAAGTTCTAGGACAGTGCCTAGGCCCCAAGTTCAAGCTCCAGGATCCATTTAATCAAAACCTCCAGCAAGCATGGGTTGTGTGTGTGTGTGTGTGTGTGTGTGTGCCCAGTAGTAGCAAGCTGGTTTACCATGTGTGAAAACTTGAGTCTGAATCCCAGCACAGGAAGAAGAAGGAAAAAGTTAAAGCATCAAACCTCACCCTAGAAGTCTGACTGCTGCTGCGTGCTGGTGACTCAGGCCTATAATCATAGCCACTCAAAAGGCTCAGAACTAAGGATTTCAATCCAAAGGCAGCTTGGACAAACCAACCAGAGACACTATTCTCACCAATTAATCAGCCAAAAGCTGGAAGGGGAGGTATGGCTCAAGTAGTAGGGCTCCAGCCTTGAGTAAAAAATGGTAAGAGAAAATACCTTGACTTTCATGTTTCAGTATCTGCACACACACACACACACACAGAGACACACACACTCTTAGGTGTCAGTGACTCACACCCGTAATCCCAACTACTCAGGAAGCTCTACAATGCTACTTGGCATCAACCAATTCAGATCAAAACCAGATTCACCCACTTGCCACACAGCTCTTACAGCAAAAGCAGGACAGAGCATAATTAACTCACGTCCTGTTCTGTCCTCTGACCCAGATAATACACGATAAAATAGTAAAGATCTTCCTTACCATATTGTTCTTATTTTTGCTGCTGGCAGGCTAGCTGTTTTAATGAATTCATATCTGGTCTTAGGCACTGTCGTTTGATGAAAATTATAACTGAGGCCGCAGGCAATTCTGTGATGATTTTGAGAACCTCAACAATTAATTATGTTTCGAGACACTACAAGCTACATTGGTCGATCTCTTTCTTCTGATTTTCAATTGAATTTACCAAATATTCATTACATTCCTACTGTGTGCCAAGCACTGTGGTTAATGAACATGAGTGGGATGCGGTTTGTGCCCTAAGGAATTCTTGATCTAGTAAAATTTGTATCTCTGGCTGGCCCAGTGTCTCCTAGCCATACTCTGACCCCACCCAGTGGGGCTCCTGGCTTTTCTCCTCCCACATGGGTGGGTTTTCTCCCTTCTGCTGTGGACCACATCTCCCCAACCCAGTTCCTATCTCTGCTCTGTTCTCAGGACAATAAAAGCTTCAAGAGGATCAGCATGCATCTGGATTTGGAGATACACGGCTACGGTTGTCATCACCAAAGAAGTGCAGACAAAAGCTTAGTGCTCCATGGAATTGTCAGGGGGCTGAACTGTGTGTCTGAGTGGTGGGAATAGAAATGCTTGTCTTTTTTAGCTTCTCTAAAACATTTGAAAGCAAGGAAGAAAATATGCAGAAGACTGTGGTCTGATTCCTGTCTCTTTTTTTTTTTTCTTGGTGTCAGTTGTGGGGCTTAAACTCAGGGCCTGAGTACTGTCACTGGGCATTTTCACTGGCACTCTACCACTCAAGCCACACTTGGACATCTGGCTTTTTTGCTGGTTCATTGGCGATCAGAGTCTCGTGGACTTTCCTGTCAGAGCTGGCTTCAAACCTTGATCCTTAGACTTCTGAGTAGGTAGGACAACAGACTTGACTGGCTTATGTTTTACTTCTTAGGAAACTTTTTCTAGTCTTCAAGAAAATTTGCAGGCCTGACTTGGAATGGCTATTAGAAGTTTTAATTGAGAAATTGGCTGGGACTTTCCAGTTTAGAAATACAGATGAAAATTTAAATTTTCAGGCCCAGTTGAAAATGAGCAATTTGCCTTGAAAACACTCATATTTTCCAGCTTCCTATGGCTAATGGCACATGAAGGCAGTCTAGTAATCACGTAATTGGTTTGCCATTACTAAGAAATCATTTTCAGAGTCCATGAGATGTGGTTTGTGATCATTTCAGTGATTCTGCACCGACAACCTAGACTTAGGAGGCCCACATTTAGAGACAAAGCCCTAATTTTCAGTGATGGAACTATGGGGAATTCTTCTAACCAGAGGCAAAGTTTGGTTTTATTCATTTTCTTTGTGTTTTGCTTAGCATCCAATTCTTGTACCAAGCTGGGGGTGGGGGGAGGCCTTTCTAGAGGATTTGTAACGTTTTTACAGATCCCAGACTAGCAGCTCATATACTTATAGGCTCCCAGGCTGAGGCTCAAACTTTTATGCATCATGCATCTTCTCTAACATTTTTTGCAGCTTGAGGGACTATAAACCAGGATTCCAGACAGACTAGACAATGTTTTTAAAAAATGAGCTAAAGAGGAGTGATGTTTATAGTTTTGAAAATATTTCCTCTGATACTTCAGTTTTATTTTGTTGTTGTTGTTATTGTTGTTTCGTTTTGTTACCATGTTTTAATGTATGTATATATAACTATTAAAGTGATGTTTATTCCATGCTAACAATTTTGTGTATTTTTTAAATTCAAAAGTCCATTAGAAATCCTAGCAAGTTTTTTTTTTTTTAACATTAGGCATTCAAATGAACATTTCTAGAGAACCTTGTCTATTGCACAAAAGCTTGGGTTTTAATGAAAAACTATATAGTGATCCTGTATAATAAACCAACTGAACTAGCTTCCAAGTGTTCAAAACTGTAATCCCAGCTATTTACAAGGCTGAGATCTGAGGTCTGAGGATCAGGATTTGAAGCAGCCAGGCAGGAAAGTCTAGGAATCTCTCTGTCTCTCTCTGTCTCTGTCTCTGTCTCTGTCTCTGTCTCTGTCTCTGTCTCTGTCTCTCTCTCTCTCTCTCTCTCTCTCTCTCTCTCTGTCCCCCTTCCTTTCCCTTCCTTCCTTCCTTCCTTCCTTCCTTCCTTCCTTCCTTCCTTCCTTCCTTTCTTCCTTCCTTCCTTCCTTCCTTCCTCTCTCTCTCTCTCTCTGTCTCCCTCCCTCTCCTTCCTTCCCTCTCCTTCCTTCCTTCCTTCCTTCCTTCCTTCCATCTCTCCTTCTTCTTCTTCTTCCTCTTCTTCTTCCTCTTTTTCTTCTTCTTCTTCTTCTTCTTCTTCTTCTTCTTCTTCTTCTTCTTCTTCTTCTTCCTCTCTCCTCTCTCTCTCTCCTTTCTCTTTCTTTCTTTCTTTCTTTCCTTCTTTCTTTCTTTCTTTCTTTCTTTCTTTCTTTCTTTCTTTCTTTCTTTCTTTCTTTCTTTCTTTCTTTCTTTCTTTCTTTCTTTCCCAGTCCTGGGGGTAGAACTCAGGGCCTGGGCGCTGTCCTTGGACACTCTACCAATTGAGCTACTTCTTGCCTTTTCTGAGTATGTGGTGCTAAGGTATGGAACCCAGGGCTTATGCATGCTAGGTGAACGCTCTACCTGTAGGAGAGGTGAGGAGACCCCCTTATTTCCCATTAAAAAGCAAAACTGTGGGAAGGGGAGCTGTGGCTGAAGTGGTAGAGCAACATACTAGAATGGAAAAGCCAATTGAGAATAGGAGATCTTGAGTCCAAGGACCAGCACTAAAAACAAACCAGCTAAAGAGAAAGCAGTGCCCCTTATTTTTTTCTCATCTAGAGCTAAAATTTATTTTATTATATTTTTTCTTTTATTTTCTTTTTTTGATTTTCCTTTTTTTATATTTTTATTGTAATTAATAAAAGGGTTACATGATATTTGCCAGATAGAAGGTACATTAATTCACATACATTGATACCCTTTCACATGTCTTGGTACCCATTACCCTCCCCCTGCTTCTTTCTTTTTCTTTTCATTTCTTTATTTCTTTTCTTTTTCTTTCCTTTTTCTTTTCTTTTTTCTTTTTTTGCCAGTCCTGGGGACTGAACTCAGGGCCTGAACACTGTCCTTGGGCTTTTCTCAAGGACAGAGCTCTACCATTTCAGCCACAGTACTATTTCTGGCTTTTTCTGTGTATGTGGTACTGAGGAATGGAAGCCAGGTCTTTGTGCATGCTAGGCAAGCACTCTACCACTAGGCCAAACTCTCATCCCTTATTTTATTTGTTAGAATGTAGGGTTTAGATAAGTCTCATTAGACACAATGAAATCTGATACAAATTCATTTTGGTTTGCTTATATTATTTATTTATTTTTATTTCTTATAATGCCAAAGATAGAAGATAGAGCTTGGCACATGTTTGGCAAGCCCTTTACCATTAACCTACATCCCAGGCCCAAGTTAACATTCAAAAGATTAGCTAGACTTGAAGTTAGATGATGAGTATTTGTGACTTTTTACTTTCTCTTATTATATTTTTGGGGGGTTGGTTGTGGGACTTGATCTCTGGGCCTGGGCACTGTCCCTGAGCTTTTCAGCTCAAGACTAGCACTCTACCACTTGAGCCACAGTGCCACTTCCAGTTTTCTGGTGGTTAATTGGAGATGAGAGTCTCATAGACTCTCGTATCTGGGCTTTGAATGACGATCCTCAGATCTCAGCCTCCTGAGCAGCTAAGTATCAGGCCCTTCCTCTTATTTTTTTATATGTTTGAAATTTACTAATGCTTCAATGAAGTTAGAATTAAAATGTTAATGCAGGAAGGTGTCCATAATATATGAGTAAGTTAGGAGAAAACTAAGAAGGAAAGGGAAAGGAAAAGAGGCAGAGAAAGAAAAGGAAGAAGACAGGAACAAAGAGGCAGAGAAAGAAAAGGAAGAAGACAGGAACAAATGGCAGGCACTGGTGGCTCACGCTGTAATTCTAGTTACTCAGGAGACTGAGATCTGAGGATGGAGGTTCAAAGCCAGCCCAAGCAGCAAAGTGTGAAATCCTTTTTTGTTTTATTTTAAAATGTTATTGTTGGGGTCATATACAGAGGGGTTACAGTTACATTCATCAGATAGTGGGTGCATTATTTCTTGAACATTGATACCCTTTTTTATGTTTTTTGTCCCCTTTTCCCTTCCCATCCCCTCCCAATCATCTTGTTTCCCCCCTCCCTTCCCTATTTCAAATAAACAAATAGATGTATGTAAATACACCAGGTAACAAAGTCAGATACAGTAACCACATGAGATTTACCATAAGGGGAAAAAAGAGAAAAGAAAAACTGTACATAGTTCATTGAGAACAACAACCACAAAGAAAAACCTCTTGTTTCCATTACCTAGAATTCATTTTGTTTAGTCTCATCCTATATGACCTAAGTACATAACTTTTGAGCTATTGTAATCCATTGCTAGGAGAGTCCTAGATGTGTACTAATCACTACAAGTGAGGGAAACCATGGAGCCTACGTTCCTTTGGGTCTGGCTTACTTCACTTAATATGATTTTTTTCCAAGTCTTTCCACTTCCTTACAAACGGGGCGATCATTCTTTCTGATGGCAGCATAGAATTCTACTGTGTATAAATACCTCATCTTGTTGATCAAATCATCTACTGAGGGACATCTGGGTTGGTTCCATATCTTCGCTATGGTAAATAGTGCTGCAATGAACATCATTGTACTAGTGGGTCCTTGTTTCTGGACGATTGCGCAAATGTCAAGTAGTGGAATTGCTGGGTCATAGGAGAGCTCTATGTTTAGACTTTTGAGAAATCATCATACCACTTTCCATAGTGGTTGAACAAGTTTACACTCCCACCAACAGTGTAGTAGTGATCCCTTCTGGCCACATCCCTGTCAGCATCTGTTGTTATTAGATTTCTTGATAATGGCCATTCTAACTGAAATGAGATGGAATCTGAGTTGTTTTGATTTGCATTTCTTTTATGGCCAGAGATGTTGAGCATTTCTTCATGTGTCTATAGGCCATTCTTATTTCTTCTTCAGAGAAGACTCTCTTTAAGTCTTTGGCCCATCTTTTAATGTGATGGTTGTTTCTTTGAAGATTAGTTTTAGATTGATTCAATTTTTTTAGCTATTGTTATAATTTAGATATGAGGCCTTTGTCTGTTCTATGGTTAGTGAAGATCTCCCATTCTGGGCTTTCTATTTAACATGCTAGCTATGTCCTTTGCCTTACAGAAGCTCTGCATTTTAATGCAGTCCCATTTGTCCAACTTTTCTTTAATTTGTTGTGTTTCTGGGTCTTTTTTAAGGAAGTCTCAACCTGTACCAAAGAGACCTAGTGTATTTCCTATTCCTTCTTGTAAATTTTTCAGTGTATTTGCTTTTACCTTGAGGTCTTTGTTCATTTGTAATTAATCCTGATGCAGGGTGACATAGAAGGGTCCAACTTTAGTTTTCTTCAGGTGCTTAACCAGTTCTGCCAGCACCACTTGTTGAAGAGGCTGTCTCTCTTCCATTCTATTTTTTTTTTTTGCTACCTTATCAAAGATTAGGTGGCCATAGGTCTGTGGGTTGATTTCTGGGTCTTCAGTTCTATTCCATTGGTCCTCAGGCCTGTTCTTCCTGTTCTTGTGCCAGTGTCAAGCTGTTTTGGTTACTATAGCTCTGTAATAGAGTTTAAAGTTTGGTATTGAAATTCCTCCTATGCTGTTCTTTCTGCTAAGAATTGTTTTTGCTCTACGGGGTTTTTTATTATTCCATATGAAATTTTGGATTTCCTCTTCCATATCTTTAAAGAATGACACTAGGATATTGATGGGTATTGCATTGAATTTGAAGATAGCCCTTGGCAAGATTGCTATTTTCATGATGTTAATTCTTCCAATCCAGGAGCATGGGAGGTTTTTCCATTTCTTCAATTCTACCTTTAATTTCCTTTTCCAGGATTTTAAAGTTTTCATCATAAAGATCCTTTACATTCTTAAGTTAATTCCTAGGCACTTTAATTTCTTTGAGACTATTGCAAAAGGAGTTGCTTTTCTGATTGGTTCCTCGCTCCTCTCATTGTTGGCATACAGAAAGGCGGCTGATTTTTGAGGGCTAATTTTATACCCTGCTACCTTGCTAAAGTTTCACATCAGCTCAAGCAACTTGGGAGTGGAGTCTATAGGGTTCTTTCATGTCATCTGCAAAGAGGGAAAGTTTCACTGCCTCTTTCCCTATTTAGATCCCCTTTATGCTTGCTTCCTGCCTTATTGCTCTGGCTAGGAATTCTAATACTATGTTAAAGAAATGTGGAGAGAATGGACATCCTTGTCTGGTTCCTGATTTTAGAGGAAGTGGCTTTAGCTTTTTGCCATTAAGTATAATGCTAGCTGTGGGTTTGTCATACATAGCATTTATTATACTGAGGAATATTCCATGGATTCCTAGTTTCTCCAGAGCTTTTAGGATAAAGGGGTGTTGGATCTTGTCAAATGACTTTTCTGCACCTATTGAGACAATCATGCGATTCTTGTCTTGCTCCTGTTGATGTGATGAATTATATTAATTGACTTGTGTATATTGAACCAGCTTTGCATCCCTGTGATGAATCTTATTTGATCAGAGTGTATAATTTTTTTGATGAGTTGCTGAAGGCGGTTGGCAAGTATTTTTTGAGCAGTTTTGCATCAAAGAGATGAGTCTATAGTTCTCTTTCTTTGATGAGTCTCTGTCTGATTTTTAGATGAGGGTTATGGTGGCCTCGTAGAATGAGTTTGCAAAGAGCCTTTGCTTTCAATTTCATTGAAGAGCTTGAGGGGTATTGGTGTGAGCTCTGTTTTGAAGACCTTATAGAATTCAGCTGTGAATCCATCTGGCCCTGGGCTTTTCTTGGATGGTAGGTCTCTTATTGCCATTTTTATTTCAGTGCTTGAAATAGGTCTGTTTAGTTGGATTAGGTCTTCTTGGTTACGTTTGGGTATGTTAATATTGACTAGAAATTCATCCTTTTCTTGTAGATTCTCAAATTTGTTGGCATAAATGTTGGAAAATATTCCCTTATAATGCTCTGGATCTTGGTGATTTCTGTCATGATATTTCCATTCTTGTTCATTATTTTGTTTATTTGGGTATGCTCTCTTCTTTTTTTGGTAAGATTTGCTATGGGTCTGTCAAATTTTGTTAATTTTTTCAAACAACCAACTCCTTGTTTTGTTGATTCTGTCTGTAGTTTTTTGGACTCCAATTCATTTAATTTTGCTTTGATTTTAATAATTTGCTTTCTTCTACTGGGATTGGGGTTGGTTTGTTGCTCTTTTCCAAGAGGTTAAAGTGTGCCATTAAATTGTTGGTTTGCGATTTTTCCAATTTGTTAGTGTAGGCACTCAGAGCTATAAATTTTCCTCTGAGTACCGCCTTTGCTGGGTCCCAAAGGAGCTGGTATTTTGTGCGCTCCTTTTTGTTAAATTTCACAAACTGTTGAATTTCTGTTCTGATCTCCTTGATGACCCACTGGTGACTCAACCATATGTTGTTCAATCTTCACGAATTACAGGGTTTTCGTTGGTGGAGATTGTTATTCAGTTCCAATTTGATGCTTTTGTGGTCTGAGAGAATGCAGGGAATAATGTCAGTGTTTCTGAATCTGCACAAGTTAACTTTATGCCCTAAAATGTGGCCTATTTTAGAAAATGTTCCATGTTCTGCTGAAAAAAACAAACAAACATATATTCTGGTGTTGCTGAGTGGAATAATCTTTTTTTTTTTTTTTTTTTTGCCAGTCCTGGGCTTGAGCTCAGGGCCTGAGCATTGTCCTTGGACTTTCTGAGGGCTAGAACTCTACCACTTGAGCCTCAGCACCACTTCTGGCTTTTTTTTCTATATATGTGGTACCAAGGAATCGAACTCAGGTCTTCATGCATGCTAGGCAAGCACTTTAACCACTAGGCCAAACTCCCGGCCCAAGTAGAACAATCTAAAGATGTCTGTTAGGTATAGTTAGTCTACACAATTGTTCAATTCTGAGGTTTCTCTGTTGAGTTTTTGCCTGATTGATCTATCCACAGGTGAGAGTAGTGTGTTAAAGTCACCAACAATCACTGTGTTTGCATCTATGTGTGGTTTTAGTGAAAGTAAAGTTTCCTTGATTAAGTTCGGTGCTCTAGAAATAGGTGTGTAGATATTTAGATGGTTATGTCCTCCTGCAGGAGAGATCCCTTTATTAGTATGAAATAACCTTCTTTGTCTCTTCTCACTAATTTTAGTTTGAAGTCTATTTTATCTGATATGAGGATGGCAACTCCAGCCTATTTATGGGGGCCATTAACTTGATAGAGTTTATTCCTCCCTCCCTCCCTTCCTTCCTCCTACAACCTCACCATTTCCTCCTCCTCCTCCTTCTCCTCCTCTTCTTCCTCCTCCTCCTCCTTCTCCTTTTCTTCCTCCTTCTCTTCCTCCTATTTTCCCAAGCTGGGGTTTAAACTTGGGGCTTTGGATTTACTAGGCTGGAGCTGTACCTCTTGAATCAAGCATATAGTTTAGCTTTAGTTGTTGTTATTAGTATTATTTGCCCATCCCAGGGCTTGAACTCAGGGCCTGAGCACTGTCCTCAAGCTTTCTCAAGACTAGTGCTCTACCACTTGGGCCACAGCACCACTTCCAACTTTTTCTGTGTATCTGGTATCAAGGAATTGAACCTGGATCTTCATGCAGGCTAGAAAAGCAATCTTACCGCAAGGCCAAACTTCCAGCTCCAGCTTTAGATATTTCTCAACAGAATGTCTCATCTATGCCCCAGTGACCTGGACTAAGATTCTCCTATTTATGTTTGCTATGCAACTAAGACAGCTTGCACAGATTGGCTTTGAATTGCTATTTCTCTGGATCTTGGCCTTCCAAGTAGCTTGGATTATATACATGACTCAATATACCCACTGAAACAGCTTGTGGGGCAGAAAATTGTCTTTCTGTAGTATGAACATGATTAGCAGTAATAACTTATGTATTGCTTCAGATTTGAGTTCTTTCAAAGAGTTTTGCAGCAGAAAAACCCCAAATGTAGCAAGGCACTGGTGGCATGGGGCTTTCACATTTATTCAGGAGGCTGAGATCTGAGAATGGAGGTTGGAAGCCAGCCGAGGCTGGGAAGGGTGTGAGATTCTTATCTTTATTTAATCAACAAAAAGCCAGAGGTGGAGCTGTGGCTCAAATGATAGGGCATTAGCTTTAGTGATAAAACTAAGGAATAGTAACAGGTCCCAAACTGAAGCCCCAGTAATGGCCCTAAAAAACAAAACAAAACCCACAGATATGTATTTTCTTATGGAAAGCCTTTTTGTATTGTAAATTATTTATGACATGAAACCACTTCCTACTCACAGATCCACACTCAAATACCAGGAGGAGGCCTAAGAAAACCCTCTCTGTTCTGTAAATGTCCTAATAATATATTTGATCTTTGTATTTTATATTTAGTAGGTCCTTTCCTGCTCAAATTCCTTTGACCCTCTCTGAGAATCTGGCTGCAAAGTCTGGATGTTTGTGGGTTGGGTGGAGAAAGAGGAAATGAAACCTCACAGTTCTTGAAAGAAGACAAATTTTACTTGGGTCCACGTTGAATACAGATTTACAAAGAAAGGGAGGCGGTCTGTGGGGCCCTCTCCTTGTCTGATGGAAGAGTGGGACTCTGACATGTGCAAAAGCCTGAGAATTATCCTAAAAATTCGTTTTCAGAGAAAACAACCTTTTCCCAGGTGCGTCCCTGTACAGGTGGTCTCCTGGCAGGCGGGTTTTCTAGGGACAAATGACTGAGCAGAGGAATCTGAGTGTTCCATTAGCGAATAAGCTGCTTTGGGGGGGAAAATGCAAACTGGATTAAGGCTGGATTTTCTAAGAAAGAGCCTCGGATCTAAAGACCTGGAGATTGGTATTTGTTTTTTAGGGACACAATGTCCTTTTAGCAATGGGTCAGACACTTAGCAGCAGATATCTAGAAAGGAAGCCTTGTCAAGTGTCATCTGGGCACACAGAGCAGGGAGCTGATGCTGGAGCCTGGGTGGCCTTGTGGGGTAAGGGCTGGGACAGGGCTGACCCCACAACAAAATCACCCAGAAGAAAAACTCCCTTTCCAGATGCTTCTCACCCCAAGTCCCTGTTTCCAGTAGCTTCTGGGAAAGGACACACCTCTCCTGTCCTTCCTGAGCCTGGGTCACTTGGTTTGGGTCTACAGTGGAAAAGAGAGTCGGAATGGAAGGAAAATAGGAAAAATGCACATCTTTGTTTTGTTCTCATTTTAATGGAAATAATTTCAGTGTGATGTTAGTTATATATGTTTGATATATTACCTTTCTTACGTTGAGGCACATTCTTCTTAATTTTCTTCAGAGCTTTTCTTTTGATCATAAAAGGATGTTGAATTTTGTCAAGGGCTTTTCTGCATCAATTGAGATGGTCTCATGAGTCTTTTTTTTTTTTAATCTTGTTTACATGCTATCTTAGGTTTGTTGGTTTACATACATTGAATCATCCTTTCATACGTGGAATGAAACTAACTCACTCATGATGTGCTAGCATTGTGATGGTTGTTGTGGTTGGTTTGCAAGGCTTTGAGAATAAAATAGTTCATCAAATTGTTTTGTCTATAATTTGCATTTGTGTGTGTGTGTGTGTGTGTGTGTGTGTGTGTGTGTGTGCCTGTGTGTGCCTGTGTGTGCCTGTGTGTGTGTGGTCCTTGTCTAGTTTTAGAGTGGGTGGAACACTGGCTTCATAGGAAGTGTTTGATAGTGGTCTTTTCCCTGTCTATCCCTTGGAAAGCTTAAGGGCTATTAGTATTTGCTCTTTTATATAATTCTGGTAGAATTTACTGGTGAATCAGTCTGAGACTGGGTTTTACTTAGATGGGAAACTATTACTACTTCAACATCGTTGATCATTATAGATACATAGAAGGGATTTCTATGCTTTGGTTCAGTGTTGATTGGTCAAGTATATCTCCAAATATATCAATGTCTTCTAGATTCCAGTGTATTTGAACAAAAATTAATTTTTTTCCTAGGCTTTTCCAGATTTCATTGGTATTTCATCTTTACTTTGTCTTTTCTCTCCTTTTACTCAGATAAGCTAATGATTTATCATTTTAGTTTTCTTTAAAGGATCAACTGATTTATCAACTCTTTTTTGTTTTCTTTGCCAGTCCTGGGGCTTGACCTCACTGTCCTTGGTCTTCCTCAAGGCTAGCACTCTACACTGGAGCCACAGCATCACTTCCAGCTTTTCTATGTATGTGGTACTGAAGAATTGATGCTGGGTCTTCATGCATGCTAGGCAAGCACTCTACTATTGGTCAAACTCCTAGCCTATCAATTCTTTGAGTAGTTTTTTAGCTTCTATTTCATTGATTTTTGCCATAATCTTAATTATTTATTTCTATCTGCTAATTTGGGTTTTTAGCTAATTCTGGTTTTTCTGGGAGCTTGAGGTGCATTATCAGGCTAATTTATTTTTAAAGATCACCCTGTTTTTTCTGATATACATATTCATAGCTATAAACTTTCCTTTTTCTGCTACCTTTGCTGTGTCCCCAAAATTTTGATAGGTTGTCTTTTCTTTTCATTAAATTCCAGGAACTTTTAAAATTACCTCCTTTATTGCCATAATGATTCACTTACTATTCAGCAATGTATTGTTCACTCTCCATGTATTTGCATGTTTTCTGCAGTATTTTTTTTTGCAGTTGAGTAGTAGTTTGATTCCATTATGGTTTGATAGAATACAAGGAGTCAGTTCAATTTTCTTTTGTTTGTGAAGAGTGCTTTATGTTCTAAATCATGATGGCAAGACTTCCATGGGCTACTAAGAAGAATGCATTTTGCAGCTGTTGGATAATACATGTCTCTTAAATCCATTTGGTCTATAACATCATTTAATTCTGAAGTTTCTTGTTGAAGCCCATCCACTGGAACCTGTTGAAACCTGCAAGAGGGAAGTATGGAAGTCTCTCACTATTGTTGTGTTGGGGTCTGCTTTTAAGTCTATTCGTGTCCTTTATAAAGTTGGGTATATACATTTGGTGTCTAGATGATAGAAATTGTTATAATGTTGTTTTCCTTCTCTGTAAAGAATACAGAATCATCAGAAAAAGGAACAAAAATTAAAAGTCTTTCATGTCCATATCTTTGGACTTTGTTTCAGCGTGTATATTATTTAATATGAATGCAGAGAGGTGCTTAGGCATTGTACTTTTGTGATTCTTTCCTAAGGGTATCCTCTTTTGGTCTCACTGTGTGTGAGTATCTAGAACCCGGTGTAATTTATCACATCCCAGTACATTTTAGATCTAACTTCTTCATAGCCGGGAGAACATATACTGTTTGTCTCTATGGCTTACCTCACTTCACATGATTTGTTCTAGTTACTGCAAGTGATATTCTTTTTAATGACCATGTAAAATTCATTGTATACAGGTACGATGTTTTGGGATCTACTTATGTATTGTGGGGTATCTGGATTGTTTTCTAATCTTGGCTATTATGAACAGTGCAGAAATAAACATGGTTGTGCAGGTGTCCTTATCATATCCTGGTTCATGATACTCCAGGCAGGTTCCCAGGAATGGTATGGCTGGATCATAGGGAGAAACCTCCAGACTTCCTTTCAGAGTGGTTGACTAGTTTACATTACCACAGCAGTGCAATAGGGTTCCTTTTCCCTTACACCCCTGCATTTGTTGTTGTTTGAATTCACAGTATTGTCAATCTGACCGAAATCTTGCTGTGAAATGGATTCTCAGAGTTGTTTTGATTTGCATTTCCTTTATGACCAGTTATGATCAGCATTTCCTCATGTATTTCTTTGCTATTCTTACCTCTTCTTCTGAGAAGTCTCTTCTTGGCTCCTTTGCCCATTTAGTAAATGGTGTATTAAGTTTGGAAGGGGTTAGTTTCCTGAGCTCCTTGTATATGCTGGATATTAGGCCTTTGTCTGATAGATTGCTGGTAAAGAGCTTTCCCCAACTGGTTGGCTTTCTAGATTAGCTGTGTAGAAACTTTTTATTTTAATGTAGCCCCACTTGTGGAGTATCTCTCTTCTGTATTGTGCCCCTGGAACTCTATTCAAGAAGTTTCTGACTATAAGTTCTAATGTTTCTCTTACTCTCTTACACTACTTTCAAAGTTTTGGGTCTGACATTGAGGTCTTTTTTTTTTTTTTTTTCCAGTTTTGGGGCTTGAACTCAGAGCCTGGGCGCTGTCCTGGGGCTTTCTCAAAGCTCTCTACAACTTGAGCCACAGCACCACTTTTGGCCTTTTCTATGTTTGTGGTACCAAGGAATTGAACCCAGGGCTTCTTGCATGCTAGGCAAGCACTCTACCACTAGGTCAAACTCCTGATGCCACCAATACCTTTTCTGACATTGAGGTCTTTGATTCACTTTGCAATGATTTTAGTGCATGGTGACAAACAGGGTGCCACTTTTAGTTTTCTGAATATGGTTCTCTAGTTTTCCCAATACCAGTTATTGAAGAGGCTATGCCTTTTCCACTGTATGTCTTTGGCTCTTTGGTCAAATAGCAGATGCCTGTAAAGTTTGTAGTTTTATTTCTAGGTCTTCTAATATGTTTTATTGCTCTTCTAGGTCTATTTTTGTGCCAATACCAAGCTTTTTGTGTTATTATGGACCTACAGTAGAGTTTGAAATCTGGCATTACTTTTTTTTTTTCCGCCTAGAATTCTTTTGGCTATTCTAGGTCTTTTGTTGTTCCATATGAAGTTTTGGATTGCTTTCTCTATCTCAGTGAAGAATGCCATTAGGATTTGATGATGATTACATTTACTTTATATATCATTTTGGCAGGATGGCCATTTTCACAATATTGATTCTACCTATCTATGAACATGGAAAGTTTTTCTATTTCTTGGGGTCCTCTTTGATTTCTTTCTTCAGATTTGTATAGGTTTTGCTGTAAAGATCTTTTATATATCTTGGTTAGGTTAATTCCTAGGTATTTTATTGTATTTTGAGGCTACTGCAAATGGAGTTATTTTCATCTGCTGTGTATTGGTGGCATATAGAAAAGCTAGTGATTTTTTGTGTGTGTGTGTGTGTGTGGTAGATAGGCACTCTTACCACAGAGCCACACCTCAGGCCCTTTTATTTTATTTATTTATATATATAATTTTTTTTGTCAGTTGTGGGATTTGAACTTTGAGCCCGGGCTCTTAAGGTCATTGGCTTAAGGCTACTGCCCTACCCCTTGAAGCCACAGTGCCACTTCCAATTTTCTAGTGGTTAATTGGAAATAGGCTCATGGTCTTAGTGCCCAGACTGGCTTTGAACCACACCTGGGCTGTCTTTGAACTGCTACTGAGTAGCTAGGAATACAGGCACGAGCCACTGCACCTGGCTCATTTATATTTATAGTTATATTTTTAATTTAAGTCTTTGGTTTTTAGCAGTGCCAAGGACCAAACTCAGGGCCTTGCACTTACTTGCCAGGCAAGTGTTCATTCACTGAGTTAAATTCCCAAGCCCAGGACATGCTTTTAAATCAAACTTATTATTTATTATCTTTTGATTGGAGATTTGAGAACATTAATATTATTACTGAAAGGTATGTGGTATTTTCTGCTATTTTGTTGTTTTGGTAATGTTATGTTGTTTCTTTTTTCTTTTGCTTTTCTGATCATTTATTTACTTAGATTATTTTCTCCCCTATCGTCATGATTACATTTATCTTCCTCTTCCATATATAGAATCCTTTAGGTATCTTCTGTAGTTCTGGGGTAGTATATTGCTTTAGGTTTTATTATTTGAACTTTTTGTTTGATCTTCAGTTATGATCAACAGCTTTGCTGAGTAGAATAATTTAGGATGTGGACTGTTTACTTTCAGTAGTACTTCAAATGCTTCATTCCATGTCCATCTTGCTTTTCATGTTTCCAGTGCGAAATCTTCAGTTTTTAGATGAGCTTACCCTCTTATGTGACTTGGCTGTTGTTTTAGCTTTTTTATTCTTTCATTGTGCTGTACACTTCTGTTTTTAAGTATGGTGACTGTTTTCTGGTCTAGTCTAAGGGTATCCAATACCACCTGAGGCATGGATTCATTCCCCCCCCCATCTTTTTTTATCCTCTGTTCTGGGGTTGGACCTCGGGGCCTGAGCACTGTCCCTGAGCATTTGCTCAAGGCTAGTATTCTGCCACTTGAGTCACAACTCCACTTTTGGCTTTTGAGTATTTCAATTGGAGATAAGAGTTTCCCAGACTTTCTACCCCAGCTGGCTTTAACCCTCAATTTTCAAATTTCAGCCTCCAGAGTAGCTAATATTTCAGGTATGCACCACTGGTACCCATCAGATTTAGCTCTTTGTTATTTATTTATTTTATTTTTTTGCATGAGATTTTACTTCTAGCGAGGGTAACCTAGTTGGTGACCTTCCCATTTATGCTGACTGAAGTAGCTGCAAGGAAAGATCATCATAGCAGCCTTTTCTACCGAGATGTAGTCTTGAAAATTTTTTTTCTAGGCTGGTTTAGTTAGCATGGTGACTGTCTTGAACTGAGCCTCCCACAGAGCTGAGATGACAGGCACATGCTACCAGCACCCAACTCCCTGTCACCTTGAAAACAAACAAAACCCTCAACATTTCGTGTAATCACTGGTTGATTACATTACTTGCCCTTTTAAATTTTTATTTAAAATAAACTTACTGCTATTAACAGTGTGCTTAAAAATGTTTTGTTAGTGACACAATAAGAAAAGATAGAAATATAATTTAAAAAATGATAGCACCCTTGTGTAGCCTTATAAAATGGTTAAGACACACAGAAAGATTGCAGCAACCTGACCCTGTTTCCAGAAAGAATTCTGCTGATTTCTGCAAGTGGTTCTTGGGAATGCTGCCTCTCATGTGTCACTGTGAAGTAGTTGAAAGAGGGGGATTTGAACTCCACATCAGGCCTCACACCTGGTGTGGATGGCTGCAGCTCACTCTCCGCAGTTTGGGATGGGTACTAACTTTCACAGCTTAGTTCTTGGGGCATAGTTTTTCCTGTGTTTGAGCTGTAGACCCACACATTTCTCTATAGAGGTTTGTTTTTTTTTAATTTGAAATTTAAAATTTAACTCAAGAAATAGCTTTGTTGTTCAAGAAACTTGGGTATAATAATTGGACATAGTTTTGTAGATTTCTCAGCAGCAGTGAGAGGTCAGGAGGGTAGTGAAGACTTTAGTAATTGTAGGCATGCTCCAACAATTAGAGGAGCCATCTAAAATCTAGACGAAGCTACTTCTGCAGGATGTGGTCAAGTCTGTTTAGAATTTTGCATGCAGATTGTACTTACCTCTCAGCAAGTCTGGCTTAGCCTTCTGAGCCAGGATGCACAGATAAGTTTGGGATTTTCTTTTTTTTTCTTTTTTTTCTTTTTTTTGCCAGTCCTAGGCTTGGGCTCAGGACCTGAGCACTGTACTTGGGTTTTCTCAAGGCTGGAGCTCTACCACTTGAGCCAAGCACCACTTCTGGCTTTTTTCTATGTATGTGGTACCAAGGAATTGAACCCGGGTCTTCATGCATGCTAGGCAAGCACTTTAACCACTAGGCCAAACTCCTGGCCTAAAGTTTGGGATTTTCTATGAGTTTTTATTTATATAGAAAAAGCTGTATGTTTAAAACAGAAAAATATAACCCTGTACCGTGAGGTGTGTGTGTGTGTGTGTGTGTGTGTGTGTGTGTGTGTGTGTGTGCATACCGGTGTATTCCTAACCACTCATAACTGAACACACAATTCCATGTTCATCTAGCATTTCTTTCAAGTAAAAACCTTTAGAAAGGAGTATAAAATTTGAGTTCTGAAAAACAAAACAAAACAACAAAGCAAAACAAAATTTGAGTTCTGCTCATTTCTTAATAGACTAATTGTGTTTGAATAATTTGTGAACTAAAAAAATATATTTCTAAAACATAACTTTGATTCTGGTGGAACCGACTGCTATCTGATATATACACATTTATTTCAGTAAAAGCACTTTTGGGGGGTCTATAGGTCTTTTTGGGTAGCATAGGCTGGTATTAAACACAAGATTCTTCTGCATCAACTTCATAAGTGCTAGGATTACAAGTGCAAAAATCACCTTTTTTCCTTATTTTCTTTTGTTTGAATCATCCTCATCATCATCACCATCATCATCATTATCATCAATTTTCAGCTTGAGGGATTGAATTGAGGACTTCACTGGCAATATTTCTCTAGAATCCCTAATCCTTTCTCTGCTATTCTGATTTTTTGGGGGGGTCGGTCATGGGACTTGAACTTAGCCTGGGTATTGTCTCTGAGCTCTTCAGCTCAAGGATACTGCCCTACCCCTTGAGCCACAGTCCCACTTCTGGTTTTCTAGTGGTTAATTGGAGACTTTAGTGCCTGGGCTGGCTTTGAACTGTGATTCTTAGATCTCAGCCTCCTGAGTAGCTAGGATTACAGGTGTGAACCACTGTGCCTGATTTCCATTCTGAATTTTGTAAAGTTCTAAGAACTGATTTCTTTTATTTCATTTTATAATAAAATGAAATAAAATAAATTTGATTCATCTGAAGTAGAATCTAATCCATCACTAACTTGGCTTAAGATGATTAAGGCTTTTCTTTATGTCATTAGTGTGATTGTATATTTTCCTGCAGAAATATTGTAAGATTTGATAATTAAATGTTGTCTCTGACCACATAATATATAGCTTAAATACTATATGTTACAAACAGATTTATACCATTGGCAATGTTCCCAATTCTGAAACACATGGTCTCAAAGGTTTTAGATTAATGAGTGATTTGTGATAGTCAAAAATGCCTGACTTATTTTAGTTGGACAACACATCACATTTACTTTTATTTTCTTTTGCTGGTTCTGGGGCTTGAACTCTAGGCCTGTGCTCTGTTCCTAAGCTACTTTTTGCTCAAGGCTAGCTGTTCTACCACTTGAGCCACAATGCAACTTCCAGATTTTTCTGAGTAGTTTATTAGAGATAAGAGTCTCACTGACTTTCCTTCCCAGGCTAACTTCAAACTTTCCAGGTCTCATCTTCCTGCATTGCTAGGATTGTAGATGTGAGACACTGGCTCCCAGCGACTTATTTTTTATGTGCCAGTACTGGGACTTGAACTCAGGGTCTCACATCCTTGCTTAATGTAAAAAACTCAAGGCTGGTGTTCTACCACTTGATCCATACCTCCACATCTGGCTTTGTGCTGGTTAATTAGAGATAAGAGAGCCTCTCAGATTTGTCTGTCTATGCTGGCTTTGAACCTTGATCCTCATATCTCAACTATCTAAGTAGTTAGGCTTACAGGCTGGGCACATGTATATTTTAGCAAGGATCTTCAGCATCCTTTAAGGTTTAGGAGAAACTGGTGGCAGGAAGTCTGGTAGGGAGAATGGCAAGGATAACCCATTCTTCCTTTGTTAAAGCTGTCTTTTGGTTCCAATAACCCATGTACTAATCCTCTTTTCAGGCTTGCTTTTCCTTCTTAGATTTCTTCCCTTCTCTTCTCTAAAGTCTTTCTTCTTCTCCTTCTCCTTCTCCTTCTCCCTCTCCCCCTTCCCCTCCCCCTCCCCCTCCCCCTCCCTCTCCCCCTCCTCCTCCTCCTCCTCCTCCTCCTCCTCCTCCTCCTCCTCCTCCTCCTCCTCCTCCTCCTCCTCCTTCTTCTTCTTCTTCTTCTTCTTCTTCTTCTTCTTCTTCTTCTTGTCTCTCTCCCTTCCTTTCTGTTGCTGGTCCTGGAGCTTGAACTCAGGGCCCAGAAACATTGTTCACACTTAATACTGGAGCTCTACCACTTGAGCCACAGATCCACTTCCAATTTTTTGGTGGTTAATTGGAGATTAGAGTCTCATGAATTTTCCAGCCCAGGTTGGCTTTGAACTGTCATCTGGAGATCTCAGCCTCATTGACTAGCTAGGAGTACAGGTATGACCCACCAGCAGGTTTCAGATTCTTATGTGTGGCTATCACCCAGTCATTGTGAATGGATATCCAGTGGACCCTAATTCAGAATTAGACCAAACCAGAATGAAACAAAATTGTTCCAGCTTCCCAAGCTAAAAATAGAAGTTGACCATTGATATTTCTCTCACTCTCATTTTCTATCAGTCTCAATGTTTCCATCTTTCCAGATGTCCTCTCCTCTTAGGCTGCGATAATAGCACCACCTTCACATTCCCAGCAAATCCTCATTAAATTGATTCTTCACAATGGAACTTGGTTAATTTCCCAAAGCACAAATGTAGAATATGCAAAGCTTCCCCTAAAGGTGCTCATATTTCAAATGCTTACAAGCTTGGTTCTCTAGCCTCACCAACTTGACTCCTTGTTCTGTAATGTTCTGTTACCCTCCTCCATCCTTCCCTTTTTTTATGCTTGTGCTGGGTCTTGAACTCAGAGGTTCTGTGTTCTCCCTTAGTTTTTACTTCTAAGTTGGCTGTCTACCACTTGTGTCACACTTCTACTTTTAGCTTTTTGCTGGCTAAGTGGAGATAAGTTTTTCTCCGCTATGTCTTCTAACTCTGATCCTCAGATCTCAGCCTCTTGATTAGCTAGGATTACAGATGTTGGTCATCCATACATGGTTGTCCTTCCAGTGTCTTCTGCCACATGCTTCTTCCTTGTCAGAGTTCGATCACACTGAATGCTTTAACTACCTATATTTAATTATTCATTTCCTCTATCATCAGTTCCCAATGTCCATGGAGCTAGACTACAATTTTTTGTTTTGTTTGTTTGTTTTGTTTTATGTTGTGGCTTGAACTCAGGGCCTGAGTGTTATCCTTGAGCTCTTTCCCACAGGCTAGTGCTGTACCACTTTCAGCCATAGAACCACTTCTGGATTTCTTGTTGTTAACTGAAGAGACCCATGGACTTGCCTCCCCAGGCTGGCTTTGAAACACAATCCTCAGATTGCAGCCTCCTGAGTAGATAGGATTACAGTCCTAAGCCACCAGCACTGGGCGCTGACTTGGTTTTGTTGTTATTGTTGTTGAACTCTCTCATGAAACTGCTCTCTTCCTATGGTGACCAAAATGACTGGATGTGCAGAGATGAGATCAGGCAAGGGCCTTTCATGCTTGGCAAACAAAACCAGGGAGAATGGCCGGGCAATTCAACTTAGTTCAAGTCTAGCAATCAGTTATTATTGAGTATTTATTATGCTCTATTGGGCATGTCAGGAAGTTAGACAAGGCCTTGGCCCGAAAGATAGTTGCCCTAACTTGACCTGTCACTAGCTGGCATCCTGCTGTTCATGGACAGATGGCTCAGAATCACAGTGCCTCCAATGCTCTGTCCTGTAGAAACTGCCTGATACTCCCACTGCAGGTGATGGCTAGAGAGGCTTGAATTTGCTGCCTTCATTAGTATGAAAAAGAGGTGTGCCATGACTGGATTCTTAAAGAACATTCCAGCCTCTCACTGCTGTGCAGCCTAGACTATTGAGAACACAGTAATGTCCATGGAAGATTCCATTTCTAGCAGCAGACATTGCAGATGTAGGAATCTGGCTGACTATTAATTCATGTTGGCCTTGGACAAATCTTGGTTTCCTTCTACTTAAATAAAGATAATAAATCACATGATAGTGACCTGTATTAATATTATTAAAAATAATAGTGACTAGGATTTGTAGATGCTTTTGCCTTAATAACTGTTTTAATACAATGAATTGAACTGTTGGCAACCTTGAACTTTGTTTTTTTTTTTTTTTTGCTTTATTTTTTTATTTTTTTTTTATTGTAATTAGTAAAAGGGTTACATGATATTTGCCAGATAGAAGGTGCATTAATTCACATACATTGATACCCTTTCACATGTCTTGGTACCCGTTTCCCTCCCCCCCCACACCCTCCACCAACCTTGAACTTTGTAACAAAATGTTTTCAAAAAAATCTTTTTACCAATTTCATTGGCATGTAATAGTTGTACATATCTATGGGGCTCAGTGTGATATTTAAATATATGTATGCAACCTGTAATATCATGTAATATAATCATGGTCATTACTTTAAGTATTGGTCATTGATTTGTGTCAGGGAATGAACTCCCCTGGGCTATTTTGAAACCCATAATGTATTGTTAGGCAATACATTATGGGTAACAATAGTTACCGCTGTGCTCTAGAACATTCCAAGTCATTCCTCTTTTTCAACTGCATCCCGGGGTGCTGCCCTTTCTCCACTTCCTCCCTGCACTTAGCACTTTGTAATAATCTCCCAGCATCATGGATGTCAGCTTTGGTAGCTTCCATATCCACATGAGAGCAGAAATACTTGTCTCTCTGTGCCTGACTTATTTCATGTTATATAATGTTCTGGCTCATTCATGTTGCCACAAATGACAGAAAAATAATTTGTATTAGTTATCATGTATTCATCACATAATCCTTGTCTATTATTCTATTGGTTAGCACCTGGGTTAATTAGCTGTTACAAACATTACTAAAATAAATCCATAAGTGTATACATGTCTTTTTGACAAAGTTTTTTTTTTTTTTTTTTGTCAGTCCTGGGGCTTGAACTCAGAGCCTAAGCACTATCTCTGAGCTTCTTTTTGCTCAAGACTAGCACTCTACCACTTGAACCATAGTGCCATTTCCGGCTTTTTGTGTTTATGTGGTAATGAGGAATCGAACCAAGGGCTTCATGCATGCTATGCTAGCACTTTACAACTAATCCACACTCCCTGCCTTAGAAACTGATTTTCTCTGAGATATAGCCACAAATGGAATTACTGGATCATATGGAAATTCTAGTTCTAGTTTTTGTTTTGTTTTGTTTTTGTGCTGATAGTGGGCTTGAACTCAGGACTTCCTACTCTCTCTTGGCTTTTTGCTCAAGATTGGTCCTCTACTACTTAAGCCATGCCTTCAGTCCACCCTTTTGCTGGTTAATTGGAGATGGAGACTCTTGAACTTTTCTCTGTAGGGTTGGCTTTGAATTACAATCTTCCAAATCTCAGCCTCCTGAATAAGTAGGATTACAGACATGAGCCACTGGCACCCGGCTTAGTTTTAGCTTTTAAGGAAACATCATACTATAGAGTCCATCCTATATTCTATAATATACCGATGGCCTAACTCACTTAATGGCATAACAGTCCTCTATAGTAGGCAGTAACATAGTCTCCTGTAATAAAGCTACCGAGGGTGAGGATGTTCCCATGCTAGTTGTTGGTACCTGAAAGAGCTCTGGCCTCCTAGTCCACCACCCATATTTTCAATCTCCATGTCACTGCCTTGACTCTGAGGTTAATTGGAGATACTGATCAATTTTCTATTCTGCTATTGAAGATTATATATATATATATATATATATATATATATAAAACTTTCGGTGTATGTGCATGCACTCCTGTGTGTGTACTGGGATTGGAACTAAGGACCTGGGCACTGTCCTTTAGTGTTTTTCGTTCAAGGCTGGCATTCTATCACTTGCATCACATCTCCACTTTGGGTTTTTTTGCTGGCTAATTGGAGATAAGAGTCTCTCAGATTTCCTGCCTGTCTGGCTTTGAATCACGATCTTCACATCTCAGCGAGGATTACAGGCATAAGCCATCAACGCCTGGCTACTTTTTAATTTTTAAAAATTATAACACATTCATCATGCAAGGGAGTTTCATTGTAGCACTTCCATATGTGCATGCAATATATATTAAACACATTTCTTGTGTCACCTTCCCTTACTCCTCCTTTCTCCCATGCTTAAAGCAAGTTAAACAGGTTTCACTGTTTTGCATACATGCAAACAAACTACTTCAACCACATTCATCTTCACTCACCCTCTTTATTCACAGTCCCCCCTCAAAATGGTGTTTGGAAAGACTTATTTGACGTAATTTCTCCCGCTTTTTACAGCTTAGGGATGGGTTATAGAAGGTTTTCTGATTCCATTTCTCTTAGAAAAGCCACACCACTTAGCGTTTTCTTCCGTCTTCATTGTCCTATGTAGGTGGCTTGCAGGTGACCGCTGTTCACAGAGGCCTGCCCTTTCGGAAGCTAGAGGAAGTAACTGGGCACACTAGAGACCGGGTACATAGAATCATTTATCCTCCATTAGTTACTTATTAAATGAGTTAGCCAGTTTAACTGCCAAGATAATTCATAAGTTTAAAGGCTGTCTTCAATCCAAATTTTCGTGTTATATAATATATTATTATCTTGATTACATGGTATAACTGAAGCAATTTTTACATCATGATAAAGGTTTTTAAATAAGTGCTTGCAGAAAACAGTTGACTGCAAAGGGCACATTATAGCTTACAATGTGGTTGAATTATGTGAATTTTCTTTCTTTTTTCTTTAATAAACATTTCATTGACAAATAAATACAGTACCTACTCAGAGCTGATGAATTCTAGGGTCTAAGAATTTTGGACTGCAGAGAATAGAATTATTGACTGCCATGATTCATCTTATTATTCTAGAGGTTTCTCTGGCCTTATTCCCATGGGGCTTGAGCTGTCCTTCTATAACTGGAGGGCTTCACTATGAGATGACACATTTAGGAAGGCTAATATTTGTCTGACATGTAATTGAACACACTGAGGTCAGATAACTAAATTTCCTTTGTAAGAGCCAGTTCTAGACACTGAGCCCATCTAACTACATGTGCACTGTATTCTTGCAAAAAGATCAGGTCTGATGTTAGGGGCAAGAACAGACACAAATTTACTTGCATGGGGTCAGCATTATTACCACATGATTTAGCTGGTGCTGGTGGTTCATGCCTGTAATCCTAGCTATTCAGGAGGCTGAGATTTGAGGATCACGGGTTTAAGCCAGCCCAGGCAGGAAAGTCTATGAGACTCTTATCTCCAATTAACCAGCAAAAGATGGAAGTGCAGTTTTGGCTCAAGTATTAGAGCACTAGCCGTGCATTACAAAGCTCAGGGCAGAGGCCCAAGCCCTGAGTTCAAGTGCTACTACTGGCAAACACACACACACACACATACACACACACACACATACACACACACACACACACACACACACACACAGAGTAATTGCTGCAGTGCAGAGTTGGAAAGAAATCATCAGGCAGCAGTACATGTGGAGATAACTGTGACTCAGTGACTCGCTGGTGAGAACAGTCCAGCAATCAGACATCAAGATTTGAACTCAGTGCCTCAGTGTCTTGCTAGATAGGTGCCCCACCATTGAGCAATGCTCTCAGCCTTTAGCTTATTCATCAAAGTATTCTTTTTTCCAGACTTGTCTGGTAAAGCAATGAACTGCTTTTGTAAGGAGAGAGTTTACCTGTGCTGACCATACTTCAGCAATGACTGGTGAAACTTTTCAGGGATGAGGAAGAAAGTAGGCAGAGAACTGGGAATCACACCAGTTGCTGATGTTAAAACACACACGGATTGTCACTGATGACTACCAGAAAACCAGGCTTTATACCTTCTCTCATGTTTTCTTTTCTTTTCTTTTTTGTTGGTTATGGGTCTTGAACTCTGGGTCTGGACATTGTCCCTGAGCTCTTCAGCTCAAGGCTACTGCCCTACCCCTTGAGCCACAGCATTACTTCTGGTTTCCTGGTGATTCATTGAAGAGTCTCATGGATCTTTTTAGTGCCTGGGCTGGCTTTGAACTTTGATCCTCAGATCTCAACCTCTTGAGTATCTAGGATTACAGGCATGAGCCACCCCACTCAGCTTCATGTTTTCTTCTTATAAATCTTCAGAGGATGTCTCCATAGTTGGTTTAAAGGCTTAGTTCACTTTTGGCAACAACTAAATTCAAGGCAGCCCGTGACATGAAGGATACGTTATCTGAAGTGGCTATTTCTAGAAACAGTAAAGACAAATTCCAAGGATAGGAAGGAAAGAACCACTGAAGGACACTCCATTTCAAGAATGGAGTCAATTCATCAGATAAAATATTTTTTCTTATTATTATTTTCAAAGTAAAGGTAGCAAAATATTAAAGGTCAATTCAGAGGTCTTTGCAATTAAATTTTAAATGACAAGGAATATTAATATACAACTCTGCAGTCATTTGTGAGGGTTATTTCTTTGAAATTTAAGTGGTATTTCCTTCACACTCATTCCTGTTCTCCTCCCCCTCCTCCTCCCCCTCCTCCTCCCCATAAACACACAAAACGGGTGCATGCATGCACACAGGTGTGAGGAGCTCAATCACCCCAGGATTAGCTGTTCCTCAGTAAGCTCAGTAATGATCTGAAATCTGAAGCCCTACTTGAACTTTTCTACTAATTCAGTAATTACTGCTGTGCCTGAAATTGGCCCGTTTCCTGCAATTACTCAACATGCACTTTCAGTCAAAGAGGTTAACACCTGAATTTAGATTCTAATTAGCACCTAAGGTAGAAGTTTTTGTTTAAAGCTTATTAAAATGGGGACTTTTCCCAGCATAAGATTTCACTGGTCTATATAGGTAAACACATGTTTTATAGATCAGTCTGATTCTGGTTATCTTAATAGCAGTAGAAGTTGCAGGTGAATCCAAGCTCAACATACCATCATTTAAGACAATAATTTTAGAATTAGACAGATTCAATCAGTGTCTGGAGTTGTAGGGTTAGTCATTCAGTATAGCCAAAGATCTCCCATTTCCTGTTCCCCGCTTGAAATTATTTCAAGGGAATAGAGAAATACATAGAGATAAAAACAAATCAATATTAATAATTGATTTTAACTATTGGACTGTTTAGGGGAAGGAAGGGAATGGGAGGGAAAAAAGGAAAAGTGAATCAAAAATTATGCAGAAGGCATAAATAATCATAGGCATAAATGATTAGTAAAGAGTGGAGGGTGGGGAAAGAGATAAAGAGAAATTTAATCTGATCAAGATATAACATGTATATCTGAAATATTGTGGTTTAAAAAAACTTTTGGCACCATAAATAACATGAAAACAAAAAACAAAAAAAGGGAAAATGAATGACAGGAATGTAAAACAACAAAATAGTTTATTTGCACATATGAAAAATAAACAATGAATGGGGCTCTGGTGAGTCCACCTGTAATCCTAGCTACTCAGGAATCTGAGATCCAGAGTTCAAAACCAGCCCAGGAAGGAAAATCTGTGAGAACCTTATCTCCAGTTGATCACCAAAAAATAGCAGTAAGTAGAGCTGTGGCTCATGTAGTAGAATGCTAGTCTTAAACACATAAGGTGAGGGACAAGGCCCAGGCCCTGAGTTCAAGTCCCAGAGAAAACACATACAGGAAAACAAAAAAAAGAAAACAGAACAAAGAATTAGGCAAAATTGTTTTGGAAGAGTGTGGGGGTAGGGAAGGGTAACAGGAGAGATTTATATTTTTTGCCAGTCCCTGGTCTTGAACTCAGGGCCTGAGCACTGTCCCTGGGCTTTTTCAAGGCTAGAGCTCTACCACTTGAGCCTCAGCACCACTTCCAGCTTTTTCCTATGTATGTGGTACCGAGGAATCGAACTCATGTCTTTGCGCATGCTAGGCAAGCACTACCACTAGGTCAAACTCTTGGGTCCCAGGAGAGATCAATTTGATTGGGATTCATTGTGGCACAGCCCCTCCAAACACCTGACATACACGAATAAAACATTCGCCACTGGCTTTCATGACTATCTTGAGTTCCTTTCTTGTCTTATTCTGAAATAATTGCTTACCTGTAAAAGATAGTGGTAGCCCCAGTGGGTTTGGATTATGAGGTTATCCTTCAACTTCATATAGTACCTAAAGGTTCTAAAACAGTGAGAGCCATAAACACAAGCTCAACCCATTGAGCTTCGGAGCACAAAGTAACTTCCATTCTTCTTCACTGTGGTGACTTTCTTCATCCATGAGCATCTTTTAAGGGATCAGCTCTTGATTTACAGAATGCTGCTGGGCTATACTCCTGCAAAGAGCTTCTTGCTTACTCTAACAAAGATGACAAAGCATTAGCATTCATTTACAGACCTCACAGTAAACCTGGAAATCTGCAGCACTGAAACTAGATATGAGTGCTTTAAAGGCACCTTTTGACTGAAATCAAAGCAGGTACTTTCACTGAATTAGAAGTTATTTCTAGAGCTTACAATGTGTGACAATGTGCCTTGCAGTAGGCTTTATGCCTTAATGAAGAATTTACAGATAACTTAGAGACATGTGCGCAGTCCATTGTAATACAAAATAGAGAAGATAACATCAAACTGGAATAAACCTTAGTATCCATCAAAGTGGAACTGGGTAAATAAATTATAGAACATCACACAATACAATCCTCTATACCAATTAAAGAGATTTAGGCAGCTCTTATGGTTTGGTACATAAAGCTTCAAGACATAGTTTTAAAGGGAATATAATGAAGGAGGTAAACTTGTTCAAAGTTTATGACACACATCTATGGAATTTTCACAACAAAACCCTATTAATGTCCTCTAATAAAAATATAATTTTTAATATATTTTTATTGTAATTAATAGAAGGGTTACATGATATTTGCCAGATAAATGGTGCATTAATTCCCATACAAAAATATAATTTTAAGGTTAAAAAACTGTAGAATAATAGTTCAGAAATCTCATACCTGTGTTTTTTTGTTGTTAAGTATAAGAAACTAATTTGGGGGAGATGAACTGGGGATAATTATAATTATGACAAGTTAGAAATATGGAAGTGTAGTAAAAAATGTTTTTATTTACACTTTGTGGCATATTCTTGCTTATTTATTTTTTCACAATTATGTATTAATTTTATTTTTCAAATGGCTAGATTTAAACCCAGGGCGTTGTGCACTATAGCCAAGTGTTATACCACTGAGTTACATTTAGCCCTGTATGACTTGATGATACTTTAAGATACCCCTCCACCCCAGGGTCATACACAAGTTAAACAACTATTGAAAAATTATGAGGTTGCATATTATTATCTAATGAATGTTTTAGGCAGTGTATTCAAATAAGTTCAATGGAAAGAGATCACTAGATTAGCTTCTGAATTAAAACAACAGTAATTTAACTTGTGGAATTATGGGAAGACAATGTCTGACATTTCTCCATTAATGGAAGTTATCAATGCTTAAATTAGCCTTCTGCCAGTAGAAGCCTCTTTAGTACAGCTATTTAGTCCTTTTGAGGAACCTCAGCAATCATTTCTGATGACTTCCTTCTCTGGTATGATGTGTTTTAGAATCATTGCACAAGCTCCCTGTTCTCCACCTGAAATTGATTGGGCTTCACCAAAGAGCCCTGTTGTCCTTTTACTGGAGAATGGTTTTTAGAGGCTGTAGTCTGGGTGCCATTGGTACGTATTAATTTTTTTTTCCTCTGAGACTTTTCAGTGAATGGATTACTCTATGTGTATATGAGAAAAAAATAGTGATTTTGCCAAAACAGATTCAGAATTACAGTTTTGGGGTTTTTTTGTTTTTTGGGTTTTTTTGATAGGTCATGGGGTTTGAACTTGGCCTGGCAGCTGTCCCTGCACTCTTCAGCTCAAGACTACTGGCCTACCTTTGAGCCAAGCCCATTTCCCATTTTCTAGAGGTTAATTGGAGATAAGAGTCTCAGGTCCTTTTGTGCCTGGGCTGGCTTTGAACCTTGATCCTCACATCTCAGCCTCCTAAGAAGCTAGGATTACAGCCTTGAGCCACAGTACTGGGCTTGGTTTATTTTTTTGTTTTTTTTTTTTTTCCAGAATTTTTAAAAGAAATTTTATAGCTAGAAAAAAAAAACTTGTAAGACTAGTATACACCATTCGTACATATTCCACTCAGTTTTTTCCCTGCTAGATTATAAAACTTTAATGACTTTAATGAACCTCATTAACCTTACCTATTTAACTTAAAAAAATTCATAGTGATTTGTTTTTTAGTTTTAGAAATCATCTGGTTTAAATTTAGAAGTGTTTAAATTTTCAAAGATACCAACACTTACATAATAGTTTCAGAGTAGCAAAGTCAACTCCAATATTATTGTAATTACAAACAACTATTTGCAATAACTGAACTGGTTTTCCTTGGTATCCATGAAGAACATTTAGGCTGCTATGGCTGGAACTTGTGGTGCTATTTGGGGAGATTTAAAACTTGTAGACAGTGGGGCCTGATTTGAAGAAGTAAACCACTGGGGCACAGCTTTGAATGTTAAACCTGGAGGCTAGTCCCTTCCTCACGTCTGCCATGAGACAAGGAAGCTTTTTGTCTTTGTATTCCTGCCACCATGATGTCCTGTCTAAGTATATGAGGCCAAGCAATCACAAAAATCCTCTGAAACCATGAGTTAACATAAGTCTTTTCTTGCTTAAGTTGTTTCCATCAGGTATTTGGTCACAGGGATGATAAAGCAATGAATACACAGGCAAATAACTGCTGTTGACGTCACTTGTACAAGTCTTTAGTTCCTTTTTTCTTTTCTTCTTTCTCCTTCCTTCCTTCCTTTCTTCCTTTCTCATTCCTTCCTTCCTTTCTTTCTTTTTTCCTTTCTTCCTTCCTCCCTCCCTTCCTCCCTCCCCCCTCTCTCTTTTTTTTTCTTTCTTTCCTTCTTTGTCATGGGGCTTGAACTCAGAGCCTAAGCATTTGTCCTTCTGGCTTTCTCAAGGCTAGAGCTCTTCCACTTGAGCCACAGCACCACTTCTGGATTTATCTATGTATGTGGTACTGAAGAATGGAAGCTGGGTCTTTGTACATGCTAGGCAAGCTCTCTACCACTAGGCCAAACTCCTGGCCCAACTATGCCTTTTCTTTCATAGCTGCCATTATACCACTTGGGCCATACCTTCATTTCCAGCATTTTCCTGGTTAATTGTTGAAGAGTCTTTAGAACATTTCTCCCTAGACTAGCACTGACTTATGATCCTCAGATTACAGTCCTGCTGAGTAGCTAGGTTTTAACATTTTTTTAGTATCTAAGTGAAGTGTTAACTTGGATCCAAAGTCGAATCTATAAAACAGTACAGACTGAAAAAATGTAACTACCATTTCCCTTAATAATCTTTTTAAGCCAGGCACCAGTGGCTCACACCTGTAATCCTAGCTCCTTAGGAGGCGGAGATCTAAGGATCACAGTTCAAAGCCAGCCCCAGGCTGTAAAGCTGTAAAACAGCCTAGTCTGTAAGACTCTTATCTCCAATTAGCCACCAAAAAGCAGAAGTGGCGCTGTGTCTCAAAGTGGTAGAGTGCTAGCCTTGAGCTGAAGAGCTCAAGTACAGTACCTAGGCGCAGAGTCCAAGCCCCACAACTGACAACAACAACAAGAAGGAACAAACAAAAAAAACCTTTAAAATTTTATTTTGTGAATTTTATTTCCCTTGTTTAACTTAAATATAGTCAAATGAATATTCTCAGAGAATTTGAAGCACTTAATGTAACAATATGTCCTAGAGACACATTTTACTAAGCAAAGATTCTTCATTTCTTTTTATATTATCTTTCGTAACCGCTGGCCCCCCCACCCCCCGAAGTTAATAGTTCTTCCATTTTCTTCTTCCTTAAGTTCATTTTTCTGGCTTTCTGTCATAGATTTATCTTCCTAACATCTCTGTCTTTGCTCAATATATTTATGCATGTCAGGTTTTCCATCAAGTTCACCTTGGATTTATTCTCTCAGAATCCGTTATCTGCTATTCTCTTCATGGGATCACACTAGACAGCTGACAGCTGCTAGCTACCATTTATAGTCTCCTTCATCAGCATCCTGGGAATTTTCTCCTGCTTGCTTTGTGTGTGTGTGTGTGTGTGTGTGTGTGTGTGTGTGTGTGTGTGTGTGTGTGTGTGATACTAAAGATTTTGAATTCAGAGCCTTCTTCATTTGGCTTGCTCGCTATACTAGCACTCACTCACTTCCAGCCACAACTCCAGCCCTGCTTTTTGGAGATGAGGTGGCATAGATTTATTTAATTAGTTGTTGCCTGGTTTGAAATCCTACAGATCTCAGCCTTCTGAGTAGCTATGATTAGAGGAATGTGCCACCATGCCTGACAATTTCCTGCATTTTATTGAGTAGAATCATCTATTTACAGATTCCTTTATATATTTCTTTTTCTTTTTTCCCTTGCAACTTTTTTTTTCCTTTTGAAGCATATTTTGAGCAAACTTCAAACTTGAAATCCTTCAGCTTCAGAATCACAAGTGCTAGAGATGTACGCATGTGCTACCAAGCCTGGCATTCTCTTCCATTGATAAAGTACAGCTGATTTCTGTAATTGATGCTACAATGAGGCTCAGAACTCTTATTCTTACACCTTGTCTGTCATCACCCAAAGATGGTGCTCTCACAAAGAGGGGATATAACAGACCGTATCCCCTATCCATCCAGTGGACTGTCAAGGTTACTTGGTGAGTCTCATGGTGTCCTTCCATATGGCTCTTAAACAATCTGTAAATGCTTCACTGACTGTTGGGGTTCTACTGTTAGGATTCAAATAGACCATGCCTCAAGGCTGATCGCATGCCAGGAAATTAGTAAATCACTTACATTTAGTTCAGAGAGCACTAATTATTTTTTTAAATAGCAGAACAATTTCTGATATAATAGCAATATAACCTGGAATGAGACTGAAATGAGGAGAGGTCTCAATTGCATCATAAACAAAGCTTTGAATGTGTGTCTAAAGATCTCAGAGCAAGATACTGAGCATTTGATTAGCAGTGTATTTGGGAAGGCAGTAAGTTTTGGACGGGTCTGATACCTTAGTACCAAAAGAATGTGATTCTTCCTATGGGAGTTTCAAATGATGAATAGTATAATCTGCTTGGCTTTAAAACAGGCAAACAAACAAATGATAACATTTTTAACAAAACCTCTTTTAAGCTAGAGATCTATCTTGCATGCATGAATGGATGAAGGGTATGGGAGGGGGGAAGAAAATTCGCTAATTCACCGATGGGCAGTTGGTTATATATTTGAGTAGTGCACAGGGTTTGTGGTTTATAACATCATCAGAGTTGTACAAAAGCATTGTATCCCTGAGATCTGTGCACTTATCTTTCCCTTTCTCTCTCTTTTCTTTGCATACAATAGGGGATCTAAGCCGGGATCCATGCCCTACCCAGAACATTTCCTCTTTGAGGCATGTGAGCTTTTACCAATGCTAAGATTTACTGCTTTGGGGATCCTTTCAGAACAAATGTGCTAAACAGCTATCTGCCTCGGGCAAGGTAATTCTGGACAAATTCAACAAGACTTCAAAGGAAGCCACCTATTACAATGCTGACGGAGGATAAAGACCTGATTTAAATGAATGTTTTGCAATTAGTGGGTATTTACTTTTTATGTTGCCAAGTTCTGCTGGCTTTCTCCAACCCCCAGAAAAAGAATATATATGTGTGTGTGCGTATGTGTGTATGTGTGCGTGCGTGTGTATCCCTACTTTTGATGATCTGAAGAAATAAGATATGTGCTTTCCAGAGACAGGTGTTATGAACATATGTAGATCCAAAAAAGGAAAAATTAAGAAGAAGTCCATGAAAGTTGGAGTAAAAAAATGAATATAAACATTGTATTCCTGGTAACTACTCACTGATGAAAAGACCTTACACAATAAAATCAGTTTTCTTTAAATATAGTTTATACTACAAAGCTTCTAAATATTAATTATAATATACTGCAAAATAAAAATATTGGAAATGGTGATAGCTCAAATAATAGAGTGCTAGACTGAAATGGAAAATTTGATTGAGAACACAGGCCTGGTATATACACACAAAACATCTTTTTTATGTATAAATATAAAGTTTATTTAGCATAGTGTTTAGAAAAATAAGTTCACATCATTTCAGAAAACAAATAAAACACTTAATTGTCCAGGCATAAATCCCCAATACAGTATAACATACATACTTTAGATCTCTTTGGTTGGGTAATTAAGCACAGAAATGTTCTGGGACTCACACAAAACATCTTAATAAAGCTACATTTTTGTTGTTGGTGTTGATGTTTGGTTTGTGCATTTGTTAGTTTGTTAGTGGGCTTTGAAAAAAATTGGGATAGAAATCAGGATCTTTCCATCACAAGAAAATGCTCTAATATTTGAGCCATACCCTAACCTCCAAAATACGGTTCTTTATTTCTGTGATTCAAGTGTAGAAATTACAACAAATTATGTAACTGAAGTATTTTAAATATAGTTTATACTAACTAGAGAAAGGAAAGGGGAGGTAGCATTTAATATTGATAAATATATTCAAAAAGTCATTTAACAATGTGAAGTGTCTAAGACCACCAAGCTGATTTAGGCATATCCTGAAATACTGGTTAATCCAATCATTCAGCCTGAAGCATTCCCCTTGTCAAGGAAATGAAGGATTAAACTGTGGTTGGAAGAATGAGAAAACAAGAGGCCCAGTACATGTCAGAGTGGACTTTAATCAAATCAAGCCAGAAACACAACAGAAATTGAATAGCTTGGTGCTCTCCTCTTTCTATATTTCCTTCCTAGCCTTTGCACTCACAAGGGAGGGGGACTGTAAGAACTGTTTCCAAGTCCAGAATGTTTTCTGAACTTGCCAAAGAAAGAAATGTGGATGGAATAAGTTGGCCCAAATTTTGTCAAGGAGCACCGGGCCCCCTGCCCTTGATCACAACCCCCTGACAAAATGTTTCAGCTTTCATGTATTCACTGTGTTAGACTATAAGTTAGTTGTTCAAAGGAGATACACCACTGGGAATCCTTATGTGCATCATATACCAGTCAATGTGTTTGTACATGTATGCATATGACCTCATAGATGTTTTCATATATGTTCATAATTTAAATCTTTTCCTTTTATCTTTGGTGCTAGAGATTGAACACAGAGTCCTTTGCATGCTAAGTATAATTCTACCATGCAGACATGTCCCCACTTCACAAGGTTTCTCTTATTAACATATATGTTTATTATTATCATCACATATTCATTGTACAAAATACTAGATCTCCTTACATCATGTTCTTCCATGCATATAATGTTCTTTGATCATATTCATCTTTTGTTTCTTTTGTTGACTTCCTCTCCCCTACACTACCTCTTCTACTTCCATGCCTCTTTTATTTTTCACATCAAGATTCCATATATGAGAGGAAACACATGATATTTGTCTTTCTTTTTCTTTTTCTTTGTGCCAGCATTGGGGCTTGAACTTAGGGCTTCTTGCTCTTGCTTTTCACTTTTGGCTTTTTTTTTGCTCGAGGCTAGTGCTCTGGCACTTGAGCCACACCGCCACTTTCAGCAGTTTGCTGGTTAATTAGAGATGAGTCCTTTGGCCTTGTCTTCCTAAACTGGATTTGAACTGGGATCCTCAATCTCAGCCTCCTGAGTGGCAAAGATTAGAGGAATGAGTCACCACTGTCTGCTTATCTATGTCTTTCTGAGTTTGTCTTAGCTCACTTAACTGATGCTCTTCAATTTCATTCATTTTCTTACAAATAACATAATTTCATTCTTCTTTATAGGAAACCTCAATTGTGTGTTAGCATCATGCTTTCCTTGCTCATTCATTCATTGGTGATAGTCTCATTCTGCAATGTGGCTATTGTGAATGGTGCTGCAAAAAAAAAAAAATACAGGCCCAGCCCCATGATATTTCCATACATAAATGCAAGCACATAATGCCACATCAGAGTAATTAGCACATCCATCACCTCAACAAATTTTCATTCCTTTGTGGTAAGGATATTTTGAAATATATGAAAATTATTGTCAGCTTTGGTCAAGCTACTGTGCTTATTAGGCGCCTAGAATCCATTCTTCCTAAAGTCTCTGCATAGAGACTGAAGAAGTTAAATCCAAACTATCCTCTGGTTTTATTTCTCTTTTTCCTGAAAAGATTCCAAGGAAACGAAAGCAAAATATAATCTATTTGCATTCCTGTTTATTTCAGACAGGATACAATTGAGCAAATAAACTCACTGAAATAGCCAAGATTTAAAAACAAGTCCAGAATAAGACTGTTAATCAAGACTGCCTTAGTCAGATTAAAAAACTTAATTTATCTCGTTAATTGTGTGCCTTCTTTTGCATTGGAGACACACTCTCATGTCTCAGTGTGTCTTCATTGTGTAGAGCACCAACATTTTCCTGAATTTTGGATTCAAAATTATATATTTAGATGTTTAAAACTTATCCAAGAGATGAAAATACTTTCTAAAACTAGCCTCCATGAAAACATTGCTTGAATGTCCTTTTTTTTTTTTTCTTTTCTTTTCCCCTCTGGCTCCCTCCCTCCTTTCCTTCCTTCCTTCCTTCCTTCCTTCCTTCCTTCCTTCCTTCCTTTCTTCCTTCCTTCCTTCCTTCCTTCTTTCTACTTTCTTCTTTCTTTCTCCTTAAGGTGTTATACAAATGGGTTTCAATTCAACAAATCAGTTTGTAAGTACAATGCATCTTTTTGATTGGGTGATTTTTCCAAAGCATTTGTTCCAATTTTTATCAGCTGGCTAAATGTTTAAAAGCAATGAGTTTTTTCTTCTTTTTCTTGTAATATTTCTATTTCTGTACTTCTGAGATTTTTGCCATTTGACCACTGATAGTTTTTGACATGTGAAGAAAGAGAAAACCTCACTTGGTTAGGGAGTGAGGCTTCTAATGGCGGGCAACTGTGTTGGTTTTAAACAATCTTAAACCCTTGTGACATGTGCTAATGGTTGAAACGTTGGTAGGTGTCTCGTAGGTGGGCGGCCTGGGTTGCTCTTCCCCAGTGTTTACTTTAGGAGCTTGTCTGTCTGGAAGTTAGGAGACCACAAAGCCTCTTCAAGGTCTTTGGCATGATACAGCGTGCACACTTCAAATGAGCCAGCCCTCTAAACTGCATGTAGAGCTGGGCTGGGACCAGTGGGAGGGGAGCTCGGGATTGCAGCCTGGCTTCACCTGGATGTCCTGAAACAATGTGACAACTTCTGTTGTAAAAAAAGTTGTCCTAAAAGGCTTTTAAGTGAGAAAGATGGGCTCAGTCTTCTAAGTGAGTGCTGTCCCCTCTGAACTGCCTCGTGGTGCTGGATTTTCTCTTCTTGGGTCACTGACCTTTCCACCTCAACCAGATCTTGTTCAGCACACTGGTGCATGAAGTAGATCCAGTTGATTGGTGGCTTTCAAATAGGAAGCTATTTTTTTTTTAAAAAAAAAACACATTAGCAAAGGAATTTATTATTAGATAAGGATATGTGAAATGGCAGTGTAAACATAACTTAGGGAAAACAGCTTTAAAGTACACACACAGGGCCCAGGGTTTGGCCTAGTGATAGAGTGCTTGCCTACCATGTACCAAGACCGGGGTTTGATTTCTCAGGTACCACATACATAGAAAAATCTGGAAGTGGTGCAGTGACCAAGTGATAGAGCACTAGCCTTAAAGCAAGCACAAGGACCAGGACTGGCAAAAAAAAAAAAAAAAAGTTTCACACATAGATACACAGACACATGCACAGAAACAGACTCACAAATAGGAGGTTTGAAGTAACTGATTCCTTGAATCTAGTAGTGATATTTCAGTATTTATTACTGAGTAATCAATTGCAAAGCAATTATTTTTAGCATGTTAATAAAGCTCTTCCTTGACAGTCTCCTTTTATCCTGTGGGTAACATATGGGTGAGGTAATTCTTGTAAAAGATTTAAAGTATTTCCATCACTAGTTTCTTGTCTATTTTGCCATTTTACATACAATCCAGAGGTGCAAATATAAACACAAATAGAAATATAATGTCTACTTTGTTATATTTTATTGTCAGGGTGATGTCAGGGTTACAGTTACATTCATCAGGTAGTGGGTACATTTCTTCTTGAACATTGATACTCCTTCCCATGTTTTCCTCCCACTTTCCCTCCCCTCCAAGTCTACTTTTTTCTTCTCTTTTTTGCTGGTCCTGGGGCTTGAACTCAGCCTGGGCACTGTCTTAGTCACTTTTTGCCCTGCTAATGCACCACAGCACCACTTTTGGCTTTTTCTGTATATGTGGTACTGAGGAATTGAACCCAGGGCTTTCTGCATGCTAGGCAAGCACTCTACCACTAGGCCAAACTTCCAGCCCAATGTCTGCTTTTTTTATATCTTACTTTTTGAACTCTAAAATATGTCTTTCAAGTCCACAGATACTCCATTTGCTGACTTTCAAAAGTGATAGCTAGTATTCCTATTCTTTTCATGGGGGGAGGGAGGGGAATACCAGTATTGGGTCTTGAACTCAGGTAACAAGAGGGTTGGGGATGGGTAACTCAGTGTAGTGATGTCAGTGGGTGATAGTGGAGAAGAAGACTCTATATTCTTGGCATCATGAAAAGGAATTGAAGACACACACACACACACACATACACACACACACAGAGTGGTCATTCTCATCTTTGTGCTCCCATAAGGCTTTGTGTATGCCTCCGTGTTGACGCATCGCTTTGCTTTTCAAGTACATGTCTACGGGTCTGCCTTGCTCCTAGGTGGAGGTTCCTGGGAGTTAGGGTTCTAACTATCTATCTATATATTATAACTATAACTAGATATTATATCTATCTATTATAATTTGTGATGTAGGTTAAGTGACCATGCTCGTTGATATATTCGGGGCCTTTATATTTTTGCAGCCTTGATTGCAATAGACTTGAGTTTCCTCTGGGCAGGGAAGCTGAATCAGTGTCAGCGATGATGGAACACAGGATGAGGATGTCCTTTGTGAATGGGCTTGGGCTGGCTGCGTGTTCTCGCAAGCATCTTGGGCTCATTGTAAAGCCCTACGACATCAGGAGGTACTGGATGAGGTGGGAAAAAAAACCCCAGGCACAAACAGTATCCAAACTCTCTCTCCATCTCATGACTAAAGATGGTGGCTGGTGTCTCACCCCACTGGTCTTTCCATCCCAAATGTGTTTAATCACCTTTAAGTACCACTCATTAACAGTCTCTAAAAACAATAATTAGGCACCACATTTTGGAGGAAAGTGATCAACAAGCACATTTGTTTCCTGGGCGTAGTGACTCTCCCACTAGTATTGTGACAGCTAAATAAAAAAGGCCAGGAATATGTGGGTTTTTGTTTTTATTATTATTTTTACCTTCAGGAAACAAAGAACCCTGTGACATAATGAGATAGTGGGAATCTCAAAAGAAAAAAAATGCAGAACAATACAAATTCATGTGTGTGTGTGTGCGTGTGTGTGTGTGTGTGTGTGTGTGTGTGTGTATGCATTATAAATATACCAAGAATTAGTCAGCAGTAAAATATGGGAGACTGAGAATTTTTAAAACTTTTGGCTCACCAATGAGTGTGAAAACTAAGCTGTTCCAGGCAAACTAAGGCGTGGATATTAGAAATGTACATAAGGTTTACAAGGGACAATGACTTCCAAAGAAAGCACACAGGCTATAATTAGAATCTTCCAAGTAGGAGAGCACAAGCACGAGGGCCTGAGTTCATTAATTTCCAGTATCATCCCTCCCACTCCACAAAATAATATAGAAATAACCCCCAAACCAAAACAATACAAAAGTCTGGTAAGAATCTTTATTTTTATTATTTATTTTTTTGCCAGTCATGGAACTTGAACTCAGGGCCTAGGTGCTATCCCTTACTTAGCCTCTTTGCGCTCAAAACTAGCACTCTACCACTTGAGCCACAGGCCCACTTCCAGCTTTGTCTGAGTACTTAAGTGGAGATAAGAATCTCAAGGACTTTTGGGCCCAGGTTGGCTTCAAACTGAGATCCTCAGATCTCAGCCTCTTAGCTAGATATGAGCCATCAGCAACTGGCAAGAATCTTTTAAAATAAAACTTGAAACTAAGTATAATTTTTGTCTTTGCACCAATACTAGGGCTTGAACTCAGGGACTTTTGCTCTGGCTTAGCTTCATTGTTCAAGGCCATTTGACTCTGGCCTTTTGCTTGTTAATAAGGAATAAGTCTTTCCTACTTGGTTTTCTTGACTGGTTTCAAACAAGAATTCTCAGATCTCAACCTCCAGTGTAGCTTAGACTACAAGTGTGAGCTAGCTAACAGTACTTACTCTAATCAAAATTTTAAAGAGTGGCTAATGAACATGACATGTAGCTCCTCTTGAAAAGCTAGTCATCCCTAATTTCCCAGGAATTTTTGCCATTGCTTAGTTGGAAAATTTGAATGCTATCATCACCAAGATTTTAGTCCATGATATGAAGATCTAGCCAGCCCTCTAGCACTACAGGACCTCAATGCTTAGCTGGTGAAAGCTGTCCTATAGCTAGCTTTATGTAACTGCCAAAGAATGCTCAGGGCTTCTACCTCAACAGCTCACCATGTGATTGGCCTGGAGCCCAGCAGTACCATGGGAAAGAATTGGAATGATCTTGGCAGTTGAGTTTGAGAGCTTGGGGGTTGTCACTGATGAACTGAACTCTGCAGATAAAGGTCAAATTGTGTGGAGAAGATCACCCAAAGTAAGGAGTTTGGCACAATAGTCTAGACCCAGAAGTAAGAAATGTGACTAGAAAGATGCTTTTCTTTTTCTTTCTTTTTTGTACTGGTCTTGGGGCTTGAACTCAGGGCTGTCCCTGAGATTTTGTGCTCAAGGTTAACACTCTACCACTTGAGCCACAGTACCACTTCATTTTTTGGTGGTTACTTGGAGATAAGAATCTCATGGATTTTCCTACCCAGGTTGGCTTTGAATTGCGTTCCTCAGATCTCAGCCTCCTGAGTAGCTAGAATTACAGGCGTGAGCCACCAGCACCTGGCAGATGAGTCACTTTTAAGGGTAAGCATTGGAACTTTTCTGGGCCCTGTTGTCTGAGAGGGTGGTGTGCCTTGTGAATTGAGGCACACGTAAAATGAAAGCGTCATTAGGTCCATTTGAGGGGAGGTGAGCATGAGATAGGAAAGTGTCCTTGTTGGATGGAGAGTTATTGGGACTGGAGATGACCCAGGAAGGCAGGGGCACTCAGGACAAGGAGTGAGTCAGTGCTCCTTATGGGGCACCGAGTTCAAAATGGATATTATCAAACCCTGTTCTAGGGCCATGAGGTTTTTCAACTCAAGAGTTGAGCTGGCTGCTATTCCTCATTCCTGTAATGCTTACTATTCAAGAGGCTGAGATCAGAAGATCTTGGTTCATTGCCAGTCCTGAGAGAAAATTCTCTGATTAATCAGCATGAAAACTAGAGGTGGAGGTGTGGCTTAAATGGTAGAACACCAGCTGTTAGCAAAAAAAAAAAAAAAAAAAAAAAAGCCAAGGGAGAGCATGAGGCCCTGAGTTGAAGACCTAGTGCCAGCACAAATTTTTTTTTGGGGGGGGGGGGAGAGAGAGAGAGAGAGAGAGAGAGAGAGAGAGAGAGAGAGAGAGAGAGAGAGAGAGAGAGAGAGAGAGAGAGAGAGAGAGAGAGAATATAAGAGAGTGATCTCATTTTGAGGACTAGAAAAGATGGGATATAATGACCAGTGCCATTTAACTACAGTCCCAACAAGCTGGGCGTGGTAGCTCACACCTGTATCCTAGCTATTCAGGAGGCTACACTATGAGGATTGCCGTTCAAAGAGAGCCTGGGCACTAAAGACCATGAGACTCATCTCCAATTAACCCCTAGAAAAAGGGAAATGGGGCTGTGGCTCAAGGAGTAGGGCGGTAGCCTTGAGCTGAAGAGCTCAGGGACAGCACCCAGTGGCCAAGCCCCAGGACCAACAGAAAAAAAATCAAAGAAACAATAAAAAATAGACCAATGATCAGCAGTGGAAACCCACAGGAAAATAAAACGTAAGGGAAGGTAGTTAAAAGAATTCTAAGAGGATTTTAATTCACAAGCCTTAAAGCAGCAGAATCCAAGTAACTCAGGGAGAGGATCAGGGAATAAGAAATGTTAAAAGCTAAGACCTGCCAGGCACCAGTGGCTCAGGCCTGTGATACTAGCTACTCAGGAGGCCGAGATAAGAACTGAGTTTCAAAGTTAAGCTGGCAGGAAAGGCCATGAGACTACCTGAGGTACTAATAAACTACCTGAAACACTGGACTGGTGCTGTGGCTCAAGTGGTAGAGTGCTAGCTTTGAGCAAAAGAAGCCCAGGGACAGCACTTTAGCCCTGAATTCAAACCCCAGGACTGGCAACGAAGGAAGGGAGGAAGGAAAGAAGGAAGAAAGGAAGGAAGGAAGGAAGGACGGAAGGAAGGAAAAAAGGGAGGAAGGAAGGAGGAAGGAAAAAAGGGAGGGAGGGAGGGAGGGAGAAGAGAAAAACATAGCTGAGATGTAGTTTGGTTCTATTGGTCATACAGGCATTCCGGATATCTGACTTTATAGTCATTAATTAAGTCTACTTGGGGTTTTTCAGCAACTTCTACAGCTTTCTAGAACTTGTTTTGAGGGACCCTGACTACCTGGCGGGACTCATGCAGAGATTCTCATCACACCCATCTCATCTCTGATCTCCTTCTTTCCCAGTGGCAACTCCTGGGGAGAACCCTCTCTAGTCTTCTGGGAAGAGAGAAAACCCAGTGCTATCGGCAGCAAACTGAAAATCGAAGCTGAAAGGCAAGTCTTAGGATTGGGAGTAAGAGTTGTATCTAGTATGAAATTCTTGTCTGAAGGAAATAACTAACAAGACCCTAGTTAGTAAATTAAGTTTTGTCAATGTGGCTGTTTGTATAATGCATTTACCACCCGAGATCAATGTGTCTACTTTGGTTTACTTTCAGATCAGTAACCCTGATCTGAATTGTGGGAAGCGGAAGAGTTTTGAATTTCAGACATTTTAGATAAGGGATAGTTGCATGTGTACAATGTGATAAGTTAGGAGTAGGATTTAAGCCTAAATATGAAGTGTTGTACACCTTATAGTCTAAATGTAATTACATATAGAATTTTAGACTACCATTTTACTTTGATTACATGAGGGTAGATATGTAGTTTATGTTGGAACTCCATAAATTTCCGGGGGTTTTAGATGAAAAGTGCTCATCTTCTGTACAGATCTACTAAATGGAATATGCAACATGATAGCACGATGCAAAGAAATTTCAGCAAGGTATTACTTATAGACTGTATTACCACATAGACTGTCTTTGAAAATGGGGCTCAGTCCACCAAACATTCAAAAATTTTAGTCGAGGTAGGCAAATTCTATTTTCCCACTCAACCCAGGAGAGGTGAGTTCACTATACAATGAAAATATTTCTTTTCCCCAATGCTTTCTTTGCCTTTGGGCCAAGAATAACTGAGCATCCAGAAAGCAAGCAGGGAGGTTTATGGCATATTTGTTTCTTGATTCTTGGAAAGCCTTAACAGCAATCAAGCTGACCAGAATCGGAGTCTTTTTTTCCTCTTGAATTATCCCTGTTGTCTCTCAGAACAACATGAACTTAGCAATTTTTTTGCCCAAGTAGCAGTCGAATAAAAATGTGCCCTCTACTGCAAACCTGCTCTCCTGAACAGCCTCCCTTCTGGGATGTTAATCCCAGAGATGCTGTTAATCCAGCAGTTTTTAGATTTTTGGCTTCATGTGGGAAAAGAAACATAATTCTATGATCTATCTATCTATCTAATTTTGATATATATTTGCTGTTATCATTAGATGTAGATAGTTCACACATAGTCAAGAGGCTGACATCCAAGGATCATGGTTCAAGACTCTTATTTCCAATTAACCACCAACAACCTGGAAGAGGAACTGTGGCTCAAGTGGTAGAAAAAGGGACAGTACCTAGGCCATGAGTTCAAGCTGCAGTACTAACACACACACACACACACACACACACACACGAATAAAATGCATAGATTTCATGCAGGTTGATAAGGAGTTTACTCTCTGTGTGGTTTTGGAAGTATGATGACATCATGTACATTGGGCCATCTGTATCTCTGGGCAGCTGCTCAGCCTCACGGGATTATCATCGACAAGACTTCTGCTCCCTAAAACCTATAGGTTTAGATCCTTGGAGATTTCCCACAGCCTGAGCAGGAAGAAGCTGCAAAGGGTGCAGGTGAGCCAGGCCTGGCCCGGGAGCCCCGCCCCCAGCCATTATCACCTCATCAACTTACAGATTGCTCTCAAATAGGCTTCTGGGGTTTCTAGGCAACTGGTTAAGCAAAGGTGATTGCTGTTTTCAACATTTTTTTTATTTTCCTACTTTTAAAAATTGTCTTTAATTGTGTAAAATTGCATTTAGGATCCTCTTGGTATCATTCTCCTGGGCAATGCCCTGTGATTCCCCAGCATGAGGCAGTGCCTTACCTTGAGGTCAAAGTTTTCCAGGGTAAGTTGTAGCCTGTCACCTGATTGCCTGGTCAAATTCCATTTCAGGAGGGTCCTGACACTGAGCTGCTATTTGGGGGACGATACTGCTTTTCTTCCTTCCCAGTCTCTCACTTTTGCTTCACAAAACACTCTCCATTATGAATTCTTTCTATTACTTCACAGTCAGATGCAGAGCCAAGGTTCAGAGAGAAACTGGTTCCTCGAAACTAGTGCTATCATCCAAATACACTTGGCCTCTAAAAATCATGGGGTTCAAAAAACTAGATAGTTGACTGCTGATTTTTCTGGAATGAGCTTCCCTTTAAAGCTTTTGGCACATGAGCAGAGTAAAATATGTGTGTGGACAAATATACAAAAGGTGATGTTCGTATATTTACTTTTTAAAATTGAATATGACTTAAACTGGTTACATAGACACTTGTTATAATGTCCTGGGGGACATACGGAGTAGGAAAGACTGTGTGTGTGTGTTTCTGTAACTGCATCCAGTCTGGAAGCACAAACTTCTACCTTCAGTGGAGCCACAGGCCCGGGGGGATGGTCTGTTGTTAACATGCTAAGTGGAAGAGGCAGTTTAATTTTCAATAATGAGTCTTACCTGTATAGAAGAGTACATGTAGATAACACATCTGAAATCATAGCTGCTTTGTGAGATTATAGTGAGGGTTTTCTTTATTGTTTTGCACTTTTCACCCCACAGCATGAGTTATTTTTATCAATAGTTTTAAAAAAATGTAATAAGCCTTGTAAGAAGAAATAAGGTAGGGGAAGGAACTGTGCCTCTTTGATCTTGCAGCTTTGGTGAATGAATTCAGCAGCCTCACCTAGCCCAGAACCTCAGTCAACATCATTAGCATGAGTCTGGCGTGGTAGTCCATGGCAGCGGCCGTGTCTTGAAGACCAGAGAGAGGACTCTAGCATATGTCCGTGGAGAAGCTTCTAACCTAGGGGATCCAGTAGGCTTGTCAGGGAAGATCGAGCCCACTCCTTGATAATTTCAATAGAACTTTTAGACCTAGGAAGCATCTTAAAGAATTATCTGTTCTCTTTTTCCATTTCTACAGGGTAGCCAAGGCAATAGTTTGTCAGTTACAATATCTACCCTTCAGCAAAGCATTTATTAGGTGGCGGGAATGGTACTAGGCATTTCATATAGTTTATGTTTTAATCACACCATCGAAGTTGGTTCATAATAAGGTATTCTGATATTGATTTCATAGATGAGGAAGTCAAGGCATTAAGTAACTTTCATCAAATCACCCCACAAATAATAGCGTCCATTTTGAAAACCTCTCCCTGTCTCAAACTGAGTGCTTAGGATGCATTGTTCTGGGCTCTTTCCTGCAGGCAGTACCTGCCCTCCGCCTTTAAAACTCAGCTCTGTTTATAGCTGTGTGGCTGAACAAATCCAGTCCACAGCTTTCCTGCTGGGCTGGTGAGGAGCTTCAGGGCAATGTAGCTGCAAGTCTTGGGCCTGAGATCGAGCTTGCTTTACTCACCACTTTCCTTCTCACACTCAGAAGCTGGGGGATGCCCAGCTAAAATGAAGGAAACAGGTCCCCTGCAAGACCAGGGGTCTTGGGAGGGAAGCCACAATTGGGTCTTTCCCCACAGGCCTCTGCTGGTGGTGGCTGGGCAACCTCTGTCTGACCTCTGTCCTTAGACTATGGGGAGGCTGGGAGCAGCCTGAGCTTTTGGGACACAGGAATTGAGGGCTTTCTGAAGTGAAGGAGGAGGAAAGACAGAGCAGACAGGCATCTTGTCTTCTTCAGAGGCAAGTAAAGCCTCTTACGTCATGAAAGGAATCAACTTTGAGTAAGTTCCCCACATTGAGGCATCTAATCAATCAAATATTCTTTTCCAGGATGGTGGGGTGTGTGTGTGTATGTGTGTGTGCATGTGTTATTAGTGATTGGACACTTCTTCAGGGATTATGGTAAAATAAAGCATGAGTAAAATGCAAAGGACAGTTAATATAATGAAATCTTTCTTTGATGATTTGTAAGACCCTGCTCAGAATCCCATCGTGCCTCATGCTGCTCATTATACTTCTCATTAGCTTTGATAAAACACAAAGATGAATCAAAATGCAATATTTAAAATGATAGGCTTCCTTCTTGTCCTGCCTATTTAGATGACCTTTGGAAGGTGACTTGATCTTCCAAGCCTCAGAGCACTTTCTAGAAGAGGGGTGGCAATGTGACTGTAGGGTTGTCATAGAGGAGAGCTATGTTCATAAAGAGTGTTGGTGTCAAGGCTATCATTACTTATTAAATAAAATCTATAGTTTCTTCTAATGTGCTCTGAAGTAATTTATTCTAATGTGTTTTAAGGGAAAATGTGGCTTTCTTCTTGAGTCAAGAGCCAGGAAGAGTGCTTAAGCACTGTTTAGCCTGCAAAGCCCTATAGCAGGGCTCATGAAAAAAAGTCAGTCGTTGAGGAAGACAAAAACAAAATCTGGGACCAGGAGTGTGGCTGAATGATAGTGCTTGCCTAGCATGCACAAAGCTCTGGGTACCATATATCCAGAAAGAGCTGAAAGTAGTGCTGTGGCACAAGTGATAGAGTGCCAGCCTTGAAAAAGCTCAAGACAGTGCTCAGGCCCTGAACTCAAGCCCCAGAACTGGCAAAAACAAACCAATTTTCTACCATCATTATCTCAGTATCCGTCCTCAGAGATAAATCTTTCATAGGGCAGTGTCTGTGGAGATAGATCGTTATTACTCAGGCTTTTCCTTTTACTTGATGACCTGTCTTGGGATCTTTCCATTCGGTTGTGCATATGATTGCATCTGTATAGCTCTCCATAACATTGATTTACTTTGTATAACCACTGTCCTTGAGTAAACATTAGGCTGTTTCCAGTTTGCTAAGGACTGCAGGGTGGTATTCACGTATTAGCTCTAGAGTAGTTATTTTACCCAATCATACTTCCTAAAACTAGGACTACTTCATTTTAGGGTTTGTTGTGTGCATGTACACACATGCACACACACACACACACACACACACACACACACATTTTTTAGTATGGGAGTTTGAACTTAGAGCCTTGAGGCTCAAGGCTAGCACTCTGAATCACACCTCAACTTCTGGCTTTTTGCTGGGGAATTGGACTTTTCTGCATGGGCAGGCTTGGAACTCTGACCCCAAAATCTGACTCTTGAGTAACTAGAATTACCTGGCATGAATGAGACCTGGTTAGAAGACAAGGCTGTTTGATAGATTATTTCGAGTACTAGATAAAGCTCATGTTCTCCATTGTGTCATCCTGGGCTGGAATCAGTGGGACAATGGTGAGATACACCTAGCACCTCATTCTTCTATTCAGGGCAGTTATTTAGTTAAGTTGGGCACACCCAGAATTATCTACAATAGTTGCTCAAAGATTTTCCCCAAGAACAATGTAGGATGATGCTCATTTAGAGAAGGACTAGGAGAGCTTTCTTTTGAGGTATGGATATTTTCTATATCAAGAACAGAAAGATTTTCTCAGGATTTTTCATTGAGGGATCATGGAGCTTGAACTCTGGCCCGGGTGCTGTCCATAAGCTCTTCAGCTCAAGGCTACTGCCCTATCCTTGAGCCATAGCCCCACTTCCCATTTTCTAGTGGTTAACTGGAGATAAGAATCTCAAGTTCTTTAGTCCCCGGTCTGGCTTTGAACCTCTATCCTCAGATCTGAGCCTCCTGAGTAACTAGGATTACAGGCGTGAGTTAATTATTAATTTTTAGACAATGAAACTGCTCTCTCTCCTCCCTCCTCAGTCTAAGATATAACCGTGTAAATGTCAGTCTTCTAATAAGTATTTTTAAATTTTGAATTGATACATAATGAATGATATATTTATGGGACTCAATGTGACATTTCAATATATCTGTGTAGAGTATAATGAGCAGATCAGTCTAACTAGAAAACCTATTACCTCAAACATTTTTCATTTCTGTTCTTTCTATTGGCTATTTTGCAATATTCAATTAACTGCTGACAGCCATAGTTATTTACTGTGTTATAGAATATTGGAGGTTATTCCTCACCTAACTTTACCCTTCTACTAATTAACCATCCTTTCTCCATCTGTCTCTCCCTTTTATTTTTTTCTAGGTTGTAGTAAATAGTTCCATTCTCCATTCTTTGAGGTCAGCTTTTTAGTGTCTACATACAAGTGAGAACATGTAGTATTTGATGAGGTATTGTTTCTTAGGTGTTTTGAGTTTTTCCTCCCTCCCTCCCTCCCTCTCTCTTTTCCTTTCTTCTTCCTTCCCTTCCTTCCTTCTTTGTTTCCTTCCTTCTTACCTTCCTTTTGATGATCCTGGGTATTGAACTCAAGACCTGGTACTTGCTAGGCAAGGACCATATCAGCCACCCTGTGTATATGTAAATGTTTAAGAACAAGAGTGACTCAAGAGCTACGCTGCTTCTGATTACTGGAAGAATTTGAATGTGATATCTTTGACCCCTTCATTGATTATGGCATAAACAAGTCCTCATTATTTGAACATCTTTGGGGCAGAGGAATTTTAAGATGTATTGGTTTAGAAAATATTTTGTTAGAAAATCAGTCCAGTGAGTAGTTTGAGTGAATATAATATCCACCAGAAGTCAAAAATGGCTAATTTTTCATAATGTAGATATATATTTATATATAAATCTCTCTTTTCCCATCCTTTTACAATTGATATTCACAATACGTGCAATAAATAGAGCAGATAAATAGCTTCATGCAGTTCATACCCCACAAACTTTTCTATCCAAGCTGGCTTTGAACCATGCTCCTCGTATCTCAACCATCTGAGTAGCTAGGATTACAGGTGAGAGTCACCAGTATCTGTGTGGATGAGAGCTGTCAAATCTTGAATTCAGGTTGGGTCAGATTTGGGTGGTAGCTAAGTTACAGAAATCCTTTCACTGTGGAGTATTTTTGAGATGGGTGTGGCTGTCTGGTCTGTGCAGCATCATGCTACACTACTCATTGGGTTGGATGTTGTGGCTTGTGGGTTTCCCCAGCCTTAGTGTTGGTTGACCAGGGCTGGCTCCACATTTGGTGCTGCTGTGAAAAGCTGCCATGTTCCAGGAAAGGGGAGATCTAGGAGGGGCTTTAAGTCTGAGAGAATTTTCTGAATAAACAATGTGAAGAGTGATCATGTCTACTGTAAACATGATTTGGTAATTCTGTCCTTGAAAATCAATATGTGCTTTAAGAAATACTTCCTCATCTCCTAGCGATTCTAGTGCATCCATGGCATCGTGGCATAGTCTGTCACCACAGATGCCTAATAAAAATCCTATAAGATCTGTTATCAAGTGGGGGGGGGGCCTGGATTTCTGGCTCTGGATGAAATTATATCCCATCAACTGGAATTGAGTCAACCTGTAGTATACTGAAATCCCATTGAGAGCTGGATTACAACATCAATGGCAGCTTAGAAGCTTGGGGTGACCTGAGAACATGTGTGCAAATGTTTGCTCCAGGATCTCAGAGAAAACATGAGCCTCCCTTTCCTCACCACTCATCACGTCTCTTCTTAGGAAGAACCTTGGCAAAGGAATCTGATGCAATTGTAAGGAAAGTTCAGAAGCAAGATAGTAGTTAAGTTCCTAAATGTATGCGTGATGCATGAAAGTCTACATTCAGACACAGAGTTAAGATGGAATGCTCCTTAGCAGGGCCCTGTTGGCTAGCACCTGTAGTCCAACATACTGGAGAAGCTGCCATCTGTGGGCAGGAAAGTTCATGACACTGTTATCCCCAATTAGCCACCAAAAAGCCAGAAGTGGAGGTGTGACTCAAGTGGTAGAGCAAAAACGCTAAAAGACAATGTCCAGGCTCTGAATTCAAGCTCTAGGCCTAGCGTGCGCGCGCGCGCGCATGCACACACACACACACACACACACACACACACACACAGAGAAGGAAAGCCCCGCAGTATCACCTTCCTACTCCATTCTTTTCTGCCAATAAATGTGACTACTCATAGATGCCCCATCACCATTGGTAGTCTCCCTGTGTGTCACTCCAGATGTCCCTGCAATTGTACATCTATACACAGATGTTTGTCACATAGGCAAATTAGAACCTAATATAAGTGTGACTTGTACTCTTCAAGTTATCACTCCACTGGCTTATTTTTTTCAGTGTCCTAGAATAAATTTGCCATGACACTACAAGCCTTCTGATAAGGCAGAGCATCATTCAGAATGCACTCATTTCATTCATTTTTGTCAGTCCTGGGTCTTGAACTCTGGGCCTCGGCACCACTTGCAGTTAATTCTGTGATGAATTAGAGATGAGTCTCGCAGACTTTCCCGCCTAGACTGGGTTCAAACTGCAATCCTCAGATCTCAGCCTCCTGAGTTGCTAGATGACAGTTATGAGCTGCTGGCACCTGGGTGAGAATGTATTTAATCAGCCCTCAACTGAAAAAAATGGAAATACTTTATGATTACATGTTATGTTTCAGTAACCTTCCTTCTTCATATCTTCTTAGGCTTACTTGTACGTTTACTCAGGTAGGTAGGATAGATAATACAGTTTTCATGATTTGGGGTTTATCCCCAAGATCTTATTCCTAGTAATTTTAACCATTCTGAATTTCAGCATCTTGTACATGTCTTTGTGCTTACCCAGAAAAGTATTTGGGGCACCAGTCATATTAGTGGGTCAAATGCACATCTCTTAGAAAATGAAGAGGGCATAGAAAGTAGATGATTACATTACATATAGTTTTCAACTTCTACATGATATTTTTCTGCTAATTTAAAAATTATCTCTAAGTAATTGTATGAAAGTTGTGTGTGTGTGTGTGTGTGTGTGTGTGTGTGTGTGTGTCTATGTGTTCCAGTACTGGAGCTTGAACTCAGTCTCACACTTTTATTTGGCTTTTTCTCCAAGACTAGAATTCTATCACTTGAGCCCTACTTATACTTCTGGTTTTTCCTGTTTGGTGATGAGTCTTTCAGACTTACCTGTCTGAGCTATACTTGAACCATAATTCTCACATCTCAGCTCCTCCATGGGTAGTATTATAGACATTATCCACCAGTACCCAGAGTGTACAAAGGGATTTCAATTCAACATGTCAATTTGAGTCCATTGTGTTTTGACCAATGTCACCCCTTCCCCAATGCCCCTTCTATTCTAATCCCACCCATCCCTTAGTATTACTTGGTTGTTTTCACATATATAGATTGAGTATTATGACTGCATGTGTCCACCATTCTGTTTAATTTTGTTTTGGCCAAATAGCTGTAAGCACAATACTATTATTATTACATTTCCTCTCATATACTAAAAAGCTTGATACGCAAGAGTTTGTCTCTTAGTTGCTTAAATTGTTGTAACACTTTTGGAGGGCTTGAGCAATAATTAGGAAGATTTTAAGTACTTTCCTCTTTTTACCCTGTAACTGCTAAATGGAAGTAGTTTTGAGATCTGAAACTAGCTGCTTGTAGTAATCTCTTTTAGGAATGTCCTTTCACAGAACTTTTGTAAAACTCAACTCTGTTCATAGTATCATAAAGTTTTCATAATCCTTGAGTTTAAAGCCGAAAGACCTTTATATAAAATAAGAGCACTGGAGAAGATAACCCAAACCTTTCATAGTGTCCTTTGGTTTTAGGGGAAAAGAGCAGGATGCAGGAGGAATGATTAGGTTGGGCCATTCCATGACTGCGCTGAATAGCCTCAGGACAGAAGCAGTTACTGCTTTCTATCCTAAAGCTGAGTGAAATTCTCATTTCTTTCCCTGATCTTGGTCTTTTTATGGTTGCAAATTGTCAACTTTAGGACATTATTTGGAAAGATGTGGTGGCATATGATGTGGTGGGACGACAACGTAGTCCCATCGCTTGGGAGGCCAAGCCAGGAGAATTCCCAGTTTGATACTGCTTCATCCTAGCAGCATAATAGTAAACAAGCAAAACAAGGAAAACCCTGGAACTTGGCTTGTTTCAGTATTCCTTCCCACCCCAATGAAGTCAATCAGTTGAGAGAAGAGACAGTTACCTTTTTGACTATGAAAGAAAGACTATCTAAGCCTGGTGGCTCTCACTTGCAGTCCAGGCTGTTGCCCAGGCGGAGAGGCTGAGATCCCCTTATCCAGGCTTGAAGCCAGTCCAGGCACAAAATTCTAGGAAACTTATCTCCAGCTAATGGCCCAAAAGTCCAAAGTGGGCAGACCGTAGGACTCAAGTGGTAGAGTATGTAAATCCCTTGAGTTCAGGCCCCACTACTGGCAGACACAAAATGAAGGAGAGGGTGGGGCTCAGACTCCACCACTCAGATCTTTGGAGAACCTGGTAGTGCCAGATTGTTGAAGTGATGTGTCAAGAGATGACTCTTGAGTGCGAGCACACCAGGGCTCTCAAAGGTACTTTCCAGGGGCTTGGCAGGAAAGGAAGAAGGCACAGTTCTGATAGGATTGTAGAAATGTAGAATCTAGTGGGTTACTTTTCACATATCACTGTGCATTGTAGAAAACTGGGTCATTACAGGAAAGTAGAAAAAGCCACAGAGATAATCTACCAGCCTCTCACCTTACTCTAAAACACTACTGGATTTTTACTTTTTCTCTTAACATTTTTTTTTTTTAAACAGAGACCAAATGGGTGATTGCAGGCTAAGATTTTTTTTTTCATGTAGAGGATTTGGCTCCAGCATCTGTCCCCAAATTAATTGCCAGGGTTATTTGGCTGATCTAATTGGCTAGACCAATATCTTTTGCAGTGCTCCCTGGGTATGTCTCCATATGGAGTTATTTAATTAGACAGAAATAAAACTCCTCATTCATTCGTTTGATGAAGATTTATTCGTTGTCTGCGAGAGCCTCTGAGGGGCAGGCTAGGACCTGCGGCAGCCACACTGATCCACCACCATGTCTGAAGTGTTGTGGGCACGGGTCCTGCGCGCAGCCCCGAGGGGCACAGGTACTGACGTCATGGACAGGCCTCCAGTGCTCCTCTGTAGGGGTTTCTCATCGAAGACAGATTTCTGAAATGGCTGTCAGAGATTGTTTTTGTTTTTCATCTTCTCCTGAAGAATGTGTTTTAAATAAGTCTCGTCACTTATCTTACACCATTTCCCTATGGCTGAATCTGGGCAGAAGAATGGGAGTCAAAGGCCGAAATGTATGTGGAGGGAGGGAGGGTGGGGGGAGAGAGAGATACATAGACAGACAGATAGACAGATAGACAGACAGACAGACAGAGATAATACTAGGGCTTGAACTTATGGCTTCAGCCTCTGGTTTGGCTTTTTTATTCAAGGCTGGTTCTCTACCACTTGAGACATTCCTCCACTTTTGACTTTTTGCTGGTTAACTGGTGATGAGAATTTCATATGTCCCTCAGCCTGGGTTGGCTTTAATTGAGATCCTCAGATCTCTGTCTCTTGAGTAGCTAAGGATTAGAGAGGCATGAGCCACAGGAACCAGCAAAGGTTAAGACTTTTTAAAGGCACTTAATACCCCTTATCCAACTGCTTTTTAGAAGGATCCTACTCGTTTATGTCTTAACAATGGTGGTATATGAAGTTGCCTCTCTCACTGGAAATAGGGCCAGTTTGTTGATGTGTTAATTGAATGAGACAGTGCATTGGGGAAAGTTGAAGTTATTAATTATTAAATATGTGAGAAGATTCCTCAGAAGAATGGAACTGGAGATGCTAGCAAGTGGTTTTGTAAATGGTAGGTAGAAAGCCATGATGGTTGAGGCAGGAGAGATGGCACATGAGCCTAGAAGGGGTGTGTGTGTGTGTGTGTGTGTGTGTGCGTGCGCGCGCGCACACACACGCGCAAGGCAGAGAGAGAGAGAGAGAGAGAGAGAGAGACAGAGAGACAGAGAGGGAGAGGGAGGGACAGACAGACAGACAGACACAGACTGAGAGAGACAGAGATAGAAAAAGAAGAGAGCTGGAGGAGACCAGTTTATGTTTGTGGCTCCACTGACTTCACAAGTTAGTGGGGAGGTAAGGTCTTGACAGGAAGTGCTAAGGAACAGGGGAGGGTCTCACAGGATGGTGAGATTGAGGACAGTTTGGAAGAGCTATGCAGAAAAATGAGACACCGTCTAAAAGGTACAGATGCCCAGATAATGTCACATGGGGTTGATAATTGTAAGTGAAAAATGTGATCTGTGTCGTGGGGACTCTGTTTATAGGGGAGAGTGAAATGGAGAATTGGCAATTATTTGATTAATTTGATGAATGTTCCAAATTAGGAACGCCAGGTCAGGGTATGTTTCCGACCTAAATTATACAGTGCAGTTGTCTACAATGATCAAATTAACCAGCTGATTGCCAAATCTCTATTTCTCTGTGTCCCCTGTGGACACCGCTTACAGAACTAATAACTGCACTGGACTCTGCCCCAATCTATTTTGGGATAATTGATGTCTTTGTACTCATATTCCTGCAGCTTGGTATTAAACACTAAAGCTTTGTGTAGAAGATGTCAGTAGACAATTTATTACCTCAGAATGTAGTCTTTCTCTTGTAAGACTTATCAATTGGAACACTGGGGGGAAGTTTCCAAACTCTCTAAGGAAAATTATATTTTATTGCTATGGAAAAATATTTGATGCTGTGCATTTTTTCTTTCATGAAGCAAATTTGTTTCAGGTTCTGAATACTTATGATTTTTGTTTCTGTCTATATGAATTACTTTAAAGTAATTTCAGTTTTACATTTAAATGGTTTCAATTCTTAAAAAAATACATTAATGCTCACTGGAAGTTGGCTCTTTTCAGGAAATGAGAAGTATCAGTGATTTTGACTTCATAAAGAATAAAGAAAATTATGATAAAGAAACATTTCATTCCTTAGAGTTTAAATATTTCCTTCCTAAATAGATGGTTCATGTAATGTAGACTGGGAGGTAATTGGATGGAGCTTTAGAAGTAACAGGCTCTGAAATCCTTCTTATGAAATAGTAATGTAATCTGAATATTCTAGAAACAAGATTTCAAATCTTGAGTTGCTTTCATACCTTCTTTTCTTATTGTAATTAATAGAAGGGTTACAGTTATATTCACCAGATAGAAGGTGCATTACTTCACACACATTGATACAATCCCTTCTCATGTTTTTGTCCCCATTTCCCTCCCCTACCCCTCTCCTCATCTTGTTTTCCCCCTTCCCTTTCCTATTTCAAATAAATAAATAATCATATATACAATATATCCCATAACAAGGTAAGATACTGTAACAATATGAGAATAACCAAGGCACAACAAAAGAGGTGAGAAATAACATAGTACATATGTTCTTTGTGCCAGAACTAGGCCTTGAAATCAGAGCCTGGGCACTGTCTCTTGCCTTTTATACTCAAGGCTGGTGCTCTACCACTTGAATCACCTCTGGGTTTTTGGTGGTTAATTGGAGATGAGTCTCAGAAACTTTCCTGCTATAGCTAGCTTCAAATCTGGGTCCTGAGATCTCAGCTACCTGAAGAATTAGGATTATAGTCATGTGCCACAAACACCAGCTCCTTCATCTGCTCTCAATGCTTTAACATGCAGTCAGTTTCTAGGTTAAAGAGAAAGGAACACATTGTTTTGTGCCAACTTCAGCTCTTCCTTCAGAAGCTCAGCAGCCCTACAGTATCCCTGAAGCCAGTCTCGGTGGGTCACACCTGTAATCCTAGCTATTCAGGAAGATGAGATCTGCGGATCCAGATTTGAAGCCACCTCCAGTGGGCAAATGTATGATATTCTTATCTCCAATTTAAGGAACAAAGGACCACTTGGAGGTATAGCTCAAGTGAGTGGAAAAAGCGAAGCAAGAACTTGAGATCCTGAATTCAAGCCCCTTTACTGGCATGCATACACATGCACACACACTCATATATAGACACGCTCTCGCTCTCTCTCTCTCTCTCTCTCTCTCTCTCTCTCTCTCTCTCTCTCTCTCTCTTTCACACACACACACACACACACACACACTTCCAAAGCAAAGGGCTGTGGTGGTAGAAGACAGTGGTGTCAAGGTGTCTGGTACAGGGTTTCCTCTTCTTGGATCACTTACCCTTGTTGAGTGTGCTTGCAGGCCAAAATCTAACAAGATCACTATTCTAAGTTTAATATTGCTCAGATATGAGCACAGATGGAAATATGGCCATTTATGCTAGCAAGAGCTTTTGGCATTAGAGATTTGTCATGGGCTCTTACAAATTATATATTAGACAAGTGAATAGAAATTTTAAACATCCCCTTGCATCTGGGTTTTATTATGCTTCTCCTGGTCCCAGCTGGGAATTGGCAATCAGGACAGATTGGACTTGGTCCTGTTGCTTTTGAAGTACCCCGTCCTGATGCACAGGACACACGCATGGCCCAGGATGCTGTGGGGAAGGGGCGCTGCCCTGGTTTCCACCTCCCATCCAGAAAGAAGCCGCCTCCAGGATCCAGGAGCCCAGAACACAAATTTTGGTTTAGTTTAGCTTTCTTCTTTACTATTTTATTTTTTAAATTATTTTTGTGTTTCAGTACTGGTATTTGTGTCAGGGCCTGGGCACTATCCCTTAGCTTCTGTGCTCAAGGTTGGTGTCTACTGCTTGAGACACAGCTCCACTTCTGGCATTTTGGTTAATTGGAGATGAATCACAGATTTTTCTGTCCAGGTTAACGTGGGATCTTGATTCTCAGGTCTCAGTCTCCTGGGTAGCTAGCATTAATCACAGGTGCAAGCCACCAGCACTGGGCAGCTTTTGTTATTTTAGAAGTCTGCATTTTTAAACAGGAAATTCGTGACTTTTAAATATTAATATTTGATCCCTCTGTATATTGCTTCTATAATCACAATCCAGTAAGTTAATTTAAAAAGACTCCTCTTTGGTAAGCTTGCAATAGCCAGTTCTGTTGTCTGCAACAGAGACTCCTGTAAGCTACCTGCAGCTGTAGCACTGTCTTAAAAAATATAATTATTATCTTTAAATAATGGTAGAAAGGGGTTTCAATCAACATGTCTGTTTATGAGTACAACACATCTTTTTTTTAAAAATCAGTTATGGGACTTGATCTCAGATCTCAGCCTCTTGAGTAGCTTGAATTACAGGCGTGAACCACAGTGCCTGGCCAGTACAATGCATCTTGATTAATGTTCTCCCATAGGTCTCCCCCTCTCTCCCAGCCCCACCTACCCCTTCAAGTTCCCTGGTTCCTTTTCCTCATATGCACATTGAATATGACTGCGTTTGCCACCATTCCTCTCTTCATTCACCTGCCCCTCCTCCCCCTGCAGTCCTGTCCCTCCCAACACATTTCAGGTTCCTGATATCCATTGCACTAAACCATGAGTTAGCTGCTCTAATGAGTTACACATTGGAATCCTGCCCTGTATATGCTATACGTTAGTCAATGTGTAGATCTGTATATGGCCACACAGATCTACGTAAAAATTATTCATATTTGGTCCACACATATTGACCTTTGGAGCTGGGACCAAATTCAGTTGGGCAGGATCTCTGAATTTCCTTTGCTCAAGGCTAGCACTTTACCACTTAGAGCACAGCACTACTTCTGGCTTTTTCTATGTATGTGGTACTGAGGAATTGAACCCAGAGCTTCATGCATGCTAGGTGAGCACTCTTATCGCTAAGCCACATTCCCAGCCACTAACTTATTTCATAACATTTCCTTCCTTCCTTCCTTTTCCTTCCCTTCCCTCCCTCCTTCCTTCCTTCTTTTCTTCCTTCATTCCTCTCCCCCCTCTCTCTTTCTCTCTCTCTCTTTGTTTTTCTGCCAGTCCTGGGACGTGAACTCAGGGCCTGAGCACTGTCTTTGGACTTTCTCAAGGCTAGAGCTCTACCACTTGAGCCTCAGCTTTTTTTTTTTTCTCTATGTATGTAGTACCAAGGAATTGAACCCAGGTCTTAGTGCATACTAGACAAGCACTCTACCACTAGGCCAAACTCCCAGCCCATAAAAACTTATTGAACAGAGTCCCAGGGTCACAACAGATTAGAGAGTGACTCTACAAATGGGACTACCTAAAAATAGAAAGTTACTGCACAGACAAAGCCATAGCTAAAGTAGACAGTTAACCAACTGGGAAAAGGTATTTACCAATAATACTTAAGACAAATCCAGGATCTACAGGGAACTCAAGAAACTAATCCCTCCCAAACCCAACAAACCAATCACTAAGTGGGCAAGGGAACTAAAGAGAGATTTATCAGAAGAAGAGGTTAAAATGGCAGAAAAGCATATGAGAAAATGCTCATCATCCATGGTCATAAAGGAAATGCAAATAAAAACAATCCTGAGTTATCACCTTACCCCTATCAGAATGGCCAATATTCCGAACTCAGACAATGGCAAATGCTGGTAGGGATGTGGAGAAAAAGGAACCCTACTGCACTGCTGGTGGGAATGTAAACTAGTACAGCCACTTTGGAAAGCAGTTTGGAGGTTTCTCAAAAAACTTCCCTACAATCCCGCCATACCACTTCTGGGCATCTATCCTGAGCATCATAACCCAGGATATGACAAAGACACCTGCTCAGCCATGCTCATCTCTGCACTGTTCACAATAGCCAAGTGACAGAAACAACCCAATTACCCTACTACAGATGAATGGATAAAACAAATGTGGTACATAGATACAATGGAATTCTACATAGCCAACAGACAAGATAAAATAATGGCATTTGCTGGGAAGTGGATATAACCAGAGCAAATCATGTTGAGCAAGATAAGTCAAAACCAAAGGAACAAAAGGCACATGGTCTCCTTGGTATGTGGATATTAGATCCAAGAATGATGACTCAACATTCACGTACCCAAGGATATTGACACAGTCTTGGGAGATACAAATATAAATATAACTATTCTATTGTGTAGCAGTTCCAGGGTTTCAGGTCTGATATTGAGGTCTTTGATCCATTCTGAGTTAATGTTTGTGCATGGCGACAGGCTGGGATCAAGTTTTAGTTTTCTGCATGTGGCTGCCCAGTTTTCCCAGCACCAATAATTGAAGAGACTGTGTGTCCTTGGGCATTTTTGCCACAGCACCACTTTCAGCTTTTTCTGTGTATGTGGTACTGAGGAATGGAACCCAGGTCTTCATACAAGCTTGGTGAACATTCCACAACCAGGCTATACTCTTAGCCCTCTTTATTTTTTTTAAGGTTGTTTGACCTTCTTTTTCTTTTTATTGTTATTACAAAGGTGATATTATAGTATTTCCTTTCTAATAAAATATATTGGGATATCCTGGTTTTCTGCTATTAAAGGTTAGATTTTGCTTACAGTTTAGTCGTAAAAGGAAGGGCGTCCTCAGAGGTCAGTCTTGTGCATGATAGTGATCATGGGGCTTGCTGTGTCAGGGAAGGTGTAATACTTGCTGCAGGAGGGAAAGGCTCTTTGGTGAGGCTGTGAATAAAATAACTGTGACAGTAGTATCATCACACTATGCAGGAATGGAGTTTGTGCAAGTGTCCTCTTAGAACCAGTTCTATAACTTATCCTACCATGGGACCCAGAAAGATAGATATTCATGTCAGACATACACACCTCATATTCTTTATTTTTCTCTCTATGAGGTAATGGAAAACACAGGTGTGATGCATGCAGTAAACTTCCATTGACAGTAGCATAAGACCAGAATCAGATGTGTTGCTGAATGAAATCTGCTTTATGAAATCAGCCTTCAGTGGGACTTACAGTTTTAGAGATTGAGGATGAGGTGGACAAAACAGCTGACAGTAGTTCATTTTGTTGTATACAGGTAACAAGTAACACAGCATTCTCTCCTCCCCTTGCTGACCACACATTATTCTCCATGACGAGTATGGCCATAGGGGAGGGGCTTGAGTCATCATTAATGAGGAGACATTCCAGTCACATGGACCTGCTCAGAAACGTCTCCTCCCCTGAGCCTAGTGTGGACTGTGAGAATGCCTTTCACTGAGAGAGGTAGGGAGGTTGAACCGACGCCCAAAGCCGGGGTGACAGCGAATGAACAGTAGCAAGAGCTGCTGAAGGGATTGCAGAGTAGAAGGGGAAACATAAGCAAGTGAGAAACAGGAGATGAAGGACGAGTGTGACCTTCCTGTGAGTCAGCTCTGGGGCATTTGCTCACCTAATCCCCAGTCTTGTCAGGGGTGACTGAACTGGCTGGCCCGGTCACGTGACCAAATCCAATGGCATCGGGCAGGACCTCATATTGGTGAAACCCACCACTGCACACTGAGTTGGAATTTTGCTCTTCCTTATGGAATTCTTTTTTCCATAGAGCTTTAAAAATTCAGCTAGATGCTAGAGCTTAAATGCTTTCAGTAAAAATACAGTGTACAAAAGAATGCTCATGCATTTATTACTCCAGTAATATTTTTGTGCACTTTAAGCCAGGTCCACGAGCACTGTCCTCCAATAGACAAAACACATGGCCTTGCAGTCTCTTCTGAGCAAATAAGCTCTGTATTTCTACTCTTTCACAAGGCACAACAATCAAAACATTTGAAGCAACCTGGTATAATTTACATTAATTCACCTATGACTTGAAGATCAGAAATTCAGTTGAAAACAATATGAGAACATGAAGATTTGTGTACACACGTATGCACAGCGCCTGGCTTTGCTTGGCTTTTTTGCCCAAGGCTGATACTTTACCACTTGAGGTGGTTAATTGAAGATAAAAGTCCTATGCACTTCTCTGCTTAGATGGGCTTCTTAGCCACTGTCCTCAGATCGCAGCCTTTTGCGTTGCTAGGATTATAGGATTGAGCCACTCGTGCTAGGAAAGTACTTGAATTTGTCTCAATTTGTTGTCATTCATACAATTCTTAAATACACTGTCACTCTGACATTGGGTAGGTGTCAGGACCAGATGCCATTATTGATGAGTCAGACTGATGCCCAAAACAGCATCCTTGAAACCCACCTTGGAAGATAATTTTAACTACCCTGGCTTTAAGACATACCATAGACTGATGGAGGTTTTTAATAGCTAAATATTTTAAACATAAATGATTCCCCTGCTTACCTCTGCTATCATAAATTTTTTGAGTTACTTTTCTCAATCACATTTTTAGTGATAATAAAAACAATGCACATACTATTTAAATTTTGAACAGAACAAGAAAAAGAAATAAAACAGTTTCTGAAATCAAAGGATGTTTGTTCTGGTCCTTCTAGTCACTCAAGCTCTTGTTTAAAAAATTCTTAGAGGAAGAAACCGTGGGCAACTCTGTATGAGTTCCTGGAAGGTAATTTTCATTTTCTCTCAGTTAAAAAAATCTGTTATTATTAATAATGACTGACAATCATGAAAAACATTTCTCTGATAACTCTGGGTATTTTTAAGAGATGGGTAGCTTTCCATCACCTAGTGAGCTCTTATCAGAAAGGTTTACAATTTAAAAGACCAGCCTGCTTTATCCTGATTGCTCAAGTTTTCTCTGTCCATGCCTAATTTGTGAGGCATGCTATATGTTTCTAAGTCCTCTAAATGTCATACATTTTGATAAGTTTTTAGTCACAGTTTGGGCCATATGGCCCTTTTGCAATGTTAGCTCATGTGTATTGATAGTTCAGCCTAAATTTTTCATTTATAGCCTATCTAACAATAGAAGGTGCTATTCATGCTAGGCTCCTCCAGTTAGTATAGAATTCTTTTCTGTGGCAGAAATTAGAAAGTGCCTAAAGAACATTGGTGGACAGGAAAGAAGACATAAGTAGCACAAGAAATCAAGGCAGGCTCGCCCACTGACTATGTGGCTTGCTCTGTCATGACCCGAGTTTAAAGAAAAATGTCATTTGAGCATGGTTAAAGCTTTCTTTAAAAAAGTTACTGCAGGGTCAAAAGTTTGGTCTAGAGATTGGTAGCATGCTTGTCTAGCATGCACGAAGACCCGGGTTTGATTCCTCAGTACCATGTACATAAAAAAAAAAAAAACAAGCCCAAGGATAGTGCTCAGGCCCTGAGTTCAAACTCCAGACTGGCAAAAAAAAAAAAAAAAGGTTATTATAATGAGTACACTTTTTAAAACTACCTTTTTGCTTAACTTATCAATAGAACTTTTGTGAACTAGGGTCCCTCTATGGTTGTTACTGTGGCTTATAGACTAACTTTTGGGGCAGAGGTGGAAAATCTCTACATTTCCATAAATATTTCTTTGTCATTCTGTTTGTTGACCTTAGTTTGTCCCACTCATAACTTGATCTTGGAAAGCCCCTCTTCCCCTCTTCCCCTCTTCCCAAGGACCAGCAGTTAACAGCCTATGGCCAGAGGTCTGCATTACCTTCTGCGTGCAGGGCTTCTATATCTTAAAATAAGATACTTAGCTTCTGGATTGCTTGAAGAAGAGATTGATTGCAAGCATACCTGGGCGCTGGTGGCTCAAGCTTGTAATCCTAACTACTCACAAGGCTGAGATCTGAGGATCATGGTTCAAAGCTAGCCCAGGCACAAAAGTCCATAAGACTCTTTTTTCTTTTTTTGGCCGGGGGGCGGGGGAGGGAATCTAGCCAAGGATATTGCATTTGCTGAGCAAGTGCTTTGCGACAGAACTACATTTCAACCCTGCTTTTTTTTTTTAATCACTATTAAAAAATTCATAGATCTAGAATGGTCTTCCCCAATTTATTTTCCCCCATAACCTCTTATTAGTGCTCATGTGCAGTTTTGTAGAAGGTTAGTAATGTGCCTGTGAATGGGACTTTACAATTTAAGTGACTCCATATATTGGGTATTTGGTTCTTAAATAATTCTACACATGCATGTACTCAGGAACAAAGAGAGTCTTGGATTAGGGTGCTGATTCTAGTCCGACTCATCACTTACTAGCTATGTTAGGGTCTGGATCGTGTGCCTCCAAAATGACGTGTTGCAATCCTAACTCCTGGTACCTTAGAATGTAACTGCCTTTGAGACAGATCTTTACAGAAGTCCCATGAGACCACTGGGATGGGCCCTAATCACGGCTGGTATTTCCTAATAGAAAGAAGAAATGCACAGGAACGTGCAGCTGCTCCACAGATTTCAGACAGCCATAGCCTGCACAGACTACTGTAGGCACACACTGGATTTCTCCAAGTTCTAGCCAGTGGCAGTGTGAAATCAGGGAGCTTCTAGAGGAGACCATTTTGTTGGTGAGGACCCCATGTGACCTTTCCCTGGGATTTGGGGTATTTATTTCCTGCCTTGGGGCTTAACTATGGGGCCTGTGCACTCTCCCAGAGTCCTTTTGTGTTGCAGACTAGTACTCTACCACTTGAGCCACAGTGCCACTTGGGGCCTTTTCTGAGTAGTTTATTGGAGATAAGAGTCTCGTGGACTTTCCTGAGAAGACTGGCTTTGAACAGTGATCCTCAGATCTCACCCTCATGTGTACCTAGGATCAGGGCCCTAATCTCATCATGGATTAGAGCTTCAGTAGGCACCTTGTGGTGGGAAGAGCATAGACCTTAGCTGATGTATCTCGGCCAGCCGAGGAGAGCTTTCAGAAGAAATCTGCCCTGATCTTGAACTTCTCACCATTTATACTGTGAGAATTTGTGTGTGTGTGTGGGGGGGGGGGTCATGGGGTTTGAACTCGGCCTAGGTGCTGTTCCTAAGCTCTTTAGCTCAAGACTACTGCCCTACCCTTGAGCCAAGCCCCACTTCTCATTTTCTAGAGGTTCATTGGAGGTAAGAGTCTCTAGTCCTTTTGTGCCTGGGCTGGCTTTGAACCTTGATCCTCAAATCTCAGCCTCCTGAATAACTTAGGGTTACAGGCATGAGAAAAATATATATATATTTTATATATTTGCTAGTCCTGGGCTTGAGCTCAGGGCCTGAGCACTGCCCTTGGACTTCCTCAAGGCTAAAGCTCTACCATTTGAACCTCAGCACCGCTTCCAGATTTTTTTTTTCCCGTGTATGTGGTACCAAGGAATTGAACCTGGGTCTTCCCGCATGCGAGGCAAGCACGTTACAACTAGGCCAAACTCCTGGCCCGAGAAAATAAATTTTTGTTGTTTGTATTTATTTTTCTTATGGCAACCCTAGCAAAGTCAAATACTAATGTAACCCTGGAAATCTAATCTCTGACTTTTTATATATTCAGAAGAATCTCTCTGAATTTATATATATTATATCCTCTTATCTATAAATGAGGTCTACAATATTTAGTATATGATATTTCAAGTAAGTAAATGAACCTATTTCAAATTGATGGAAATGACTAACTTGATGAAACTGTGATAGCTTTTTAATTAGAAAAAACCCAAGCAAAATCTAGTTATATCTTAATTTTAAATGTCTAAATGCTCTACATTAAAACTAAGTAAATAAATGAATGAGTAGCTACAGGGGAAAAAAAATCCCCAAAGCTTAAAACCATCACTTAGAGATTGCTCCAAGGAAATTTCAAATATAATTTCATGCCCGCTCCCCTCAAAATTCAATTTGCATGGGCTTTTCAGAAACATAGTTACTGAATGAATTAGGCTACTGTGTACTTGCTTAATAGTTAAGTCCTGATTTAATAAGAGATTTCTAGATGTCGGCAACAGCCTGGCCTTTGGCTGTTAGTGTGCTGCGTGCATAGATAGGCTCGGTTGATAATCAGAACTATGTTGGGCATTCCACTTTGCACCTCCTAGGGCATCAATTTTCACAAACTGTGAGAACCCAATAGAAAAATGTCACCTCAGATTCATCTGTGAGCTAAATTACCGGGGAGACCATTATCATTCATGTGACATGCAGTGTTGGCTCAGGTCGTCAGCAAGCACCTCTGCTTCACAGGGAAGGATTTTGCTGGCTTTGAGAATCCTGGGAACTGAAGTGGTCCACCAAGATATTTTGTGGTCCTTCCTTCGTGTGTGTGTGTGTGTGTGTGTGTGTGTGTGTGTGTGTGTGTGTGCACGCGCCAGGATTAGGGGCTGAAACTCAGGGCCTACATACTGTCCTAGAGCTTTTTGCTCAAGTCTGGTGCTCTGCCACTTGGGCCACACCTTCATGTCTGTTGGGTTTCCCTGCCTAGGTTCACGTAAACCTCAGTCTTCAGATCTCTGTTTCCTAAGTAGGTGGGATTACAGGTGCAAGCCTGGCAAGAACTACTTTTTAATTGAAGAATATATTGAGACCTTACCTGGTACTAAGGCTTTGTTTGAGTCTTTATAATACAATGGCGACTAGAGGAGCAGAGATTTCAACTCTAATTGAAAGAGAGGCAATATTAATCATGAGAAATTGATTAAATATTAAGGTTTATGGAGTTAAGTGAAAAACAAGATTGAGGAAGTTAGTAAGGGTGGAAAAATCTGAACCAGGAGGTTCAGCGGGAAATTTGAAGTAGAGGACACATAGGAGGTCATTCTGGGTGCTGATTGTGTGTTTATGTACACATGTGTGTGAGCCTCACATGTGCTCAGGCACCATTTCCTGGGCAAGAGGGTACAGAGATGGGATGAGCAAAAGATACGGACAGAAGAACCTAGAAACTATGCAGAAGGGAGAAGCAGAGGTGGCCATTTTCTGTCTGAGTTCGGAACATATTGTTTCTAACCCCGTAACTCCTCCAGAAGTATTGATCCTTGCCATTTTGGAGACCATTTAGAAAAGCTGTGACTTGCACACATTAAGACCACAAGCTCCCTTCCAGGGTGGTTTGGCCGAGGGGGACATCCCATGTGAACCACGTGGGTAGTGCAAAGTCACAGAGCGGTCATGCCCAAACTGACCTGATGCTGGGACGCCTTTGGGGCTCGTGAGCTTCTCCCTTGTGTCAGTTCATCTGAAGTGGAGACCACATCTCGCTCAGCATCGCCTCCCCTCCCCTTGCACTCACGCTTTCTTCTGAATGGTAGCTTCCCAATAGAACGAGCAGAATCCTCATCTTGGTCTCTGTGTCTGGGGAACCTCACCTAAGAAACAGCCACTTCATGTGGAGCTCTTAATTATGCCAGGTATGGGGGACTGACTTTCAGAGAGCAGTGTGACAAGAAGGTGGCAGCGGTGACAGCCCCACCCTTACCCAATGTGTGTGATTGAAACATAGGGCACACACTTGAAGTTACCTGTATCTCCAGATGAGGCTGAGAAAATCTGTGAGTTCCTGAAACACCTGTGCCCGTTAGCACAGCTCCAAAGGCTGGGCTGTGCCTTGATAAATGCAATTCACTAATTCACATGCAACTTACTAGGCTGCATGGCTCAGCCCCATTAGATCAGTATATAGTTCTAACCAGGTCTCAGTAGCAGCAATATAATATTTTTTGCCAGTCCTGGGCTTGAGCTCAGGGCCTGAGTGCTGTCCTTGGACTTTCTCAAGGCTAGAGCTCTACCACTTGAGCCCCAGCACCACTTCCAGCTTTTTTCTATATATGTGGGGCCAAGGAATGGAACCCGGGTCTTCATGCATGCTAGGCAAGCACTCTACCACTAGGCCAAATTCCCAGCCCCCATATGATAATTTTTACCCAGTGTTATCCCTTTATATGAACCCACAATGACTTGAGAATTCCTAGTCTAAAAGAGTTGGCAGAGGAGTTTGAAGTGGGTAGGGGGCATGCAGACCACATGATTAAGTAAATGCCACCCTATGGAGAATTATAGGATCCTCAGGTAATTACACAAGGACAAACGTGAGCCAGATCACCAGAGCAAGCCCGGGTGCACAATCACTATGGTAATAGGAGACTACCAGAGCTATGCTAGGTTCTTGAATGGGAAGCAATAGCATGCATTCTGCCGATAGTGTGGTTGGAAGATTGTTCCAGAAACACTACTGCGGTCTGTCTGTCTGTGTCCTGGTTCTTGGTTTTATTTCTAGCTCACTAGTAGAAGTGTTGGTCTTTTCTGGACCTTAGTGTGATAGTCCTTGTGCTTGCCAAAGGCTTCTAGACTTTGTCCCAAGCTATATCACTGCCTAGATCCTTTGCTTATTCCAGGAAAATACCTGCCCTGGGCAGCAGTGGCTGAAGCTTGTAACCCTAGCTACTTGGGGTTGATATCTGAGGATCATGGTTTTGAAGCCAGTCTGGGCCAGTCTGTGAGACTTTTTTTTGGGGGGAGAGGTCAGTCTTGGGGCTTGAACTCTGGGCCTGGAAGCTATTCCTGAGCTCTTTTCTTCAAGGCTAGCACTTTACCACCGTTTTTCTGGTGGTTAATTGAAGATAGGAGTCTTTTTTTTTTGTGCCTGGGCTGGCTTTGAACCATGATCCTTAGATCTCAGCTTCCTGAGTAGCTAGGATTACAGGCTTGAGACATCAGTGCCAGGCTGTGAGATCTTATTTCTAATTAATCACCAAAAAAGCTAAGGAGAGCCATGGCTCAAGTGGTAGAATGCTAGCCTTGAGCAAAATAGCTCAGAGACAGCACTCAGGCCCTGAGTTCAAGCCCCAAGACACTGCATGCATACACACAGACACAGATACACACACCATACTCGCACACACATACACACATATATACACCCGTACACACATGTGTACACACATGCACACACACAAAAATACCCTCATTTTAGGACCCTGCTTCACATATCCCATGACCCTATGACCTTATGGGATTTCTTGTGGACAGTTCTGGATACACACGACAGAAGGTATGTACATTTGCTATTAATAAACTTTGGCATTTGATTAGGTATATTTGTCCTGCAGGACTCTCCTCTGGCTAATACAAGAAAGTGGATGGAAAAGGTCATTTTCTCTAGGAGTCTAATCTTTTTAATTTTTGCTTTTATACTTCTCTGTCTTTGTGATCACTCTGGGTTAAAGGATGTGGTAATGAGGTGTTCGATTCTCACAGAAGGCCCCTGGCCTCATCTCAGGCATTAAACACCTGAATTACCTTTGCAGAGGTAAAAAAAAGGTACATAGTTCTAATATGGGCTTTAGAGGGGAAGAAGGAAAGACCTTGCTATTAAAGGGCTACTTTGTCAGAAAGTAGGGTGAACTTAGAGAGACAGAGACAGGAGGGAGAGAAAGAGGAGAGACTATGGATTAAGTGAATATTTAGGGAAGGATGCACCCAGCATGATGTACATGTGGGAACAGATTCCTAGATGAAGGTGGACTGTGCAGTCTTAAAAGAATCCAAACTGTGAAACTGGGCATAGAGCAAACTGGCATTACTTTATTATATGGTGAGAAACCTTTAAGCTTTGGAACCAGGTAGACTTGGGTGAAACCCAGATACATCATTCAATAATTATATGTCCCAAGCCCTATTTTCCCCATTCATCAACTGTGAGGGGGAAACACCTCTGAGGTTATCCTGCAGTGGAGATGAGGTGCTGTCTATCTTGAAGCCTTCAGCTGAAGTCTGCACTAAGCCCAGCTTCTCTCCTGACTTGGGGAGAAATTATGAGCAATTGCTGGCCTAGCTCTGTGGCCCTTTGTGCAGTCCAACTCAGTGGTGGTGCAAGGTGTTTTTACTCCTATGGACTCTGGGGAGCCTCAGATGCCTCCAAATCCTGGTTTCTTGTGAAGTTCTTCTAGTGTTGGTTTACATAGGCGTGGAGGGATCCACAGGGTTCTTCCACACCTGGGTTGTCTCATCAGCTGTTTGATGGCCTTCTCTCAGTTAAACCTCCCAGCCACAGGGGGTACCAGACTTGTTCCACCTCACCACACTGGCCCCAGAAGGGTGGCAGCACAAGCCATGCAGGGAATAGAAGCAGAATCATGTTCTCTCTTCTCGTTCTTTACGACAAGGCCTATTCTTGGCCAAGGGCACGCTGACATTTTATTCTGCCAGTTAACCACAGAAAGAACTTCTGAATTGACTCCCCCTTTCTACCCATGGTCTTAATCTTCTTTTTAAAGAAATTCTTTCTCATTGTTATCTTTACAGAGAGCCTTCCTTGTAACGTGTCCATTTCTATGTAGGGTGTGTCTTGATCAGTCATCCTTTTCATCACTCTCCTCCTCAGCTATCACTTCCTCACCCACCTCAAGTTTCCTAGTTTTCACCTAAGCTCATGTACTATTATGGCTGAATTTGTCCACTATTCCTCGCCCTTCTCACCCGATTCCACTCCTTTTAGCACCCACTTTCCCAGTCAGACAGGTTTCTTCAGCTTCCCGATAATCATTTACTGAGCTACCTGTTCATTGCTCCTGCATGCCTATGGTTTCAACAGTCTGATCGTGTAGGCGTGTGTATGGTCCTATATATGTTTATATTTTAGGTCTAACGTGTACATAGGAGAGAAAACACGTACCATTTGTTTCTTTGAGCTTGGCTTGTTCCATTTAATATGATTTTTTTTTCCATGCCATCCACTTCACTGTAAATAACATGTCATTCTTCCTGATGGGTGAATGCAATTTCATGATATCATATGTGTATGTGTGTATATATATATATATATATGGTGTATATATAATATATGTCTATAGATAATCTCTATCATCATCTGTAGCACATTTTCTGGATCATTTCACTAGATGTAGGGCCTCTGGGATGCTTCAATAACTTGGCTATTATAAATAGTAATGCAGTAAGCATGGCTGTTCAGTTGCCTTTATTATATTCTGACTTACATTCCTTCAGATAAATGCCCATGAGCGATATTACTAGAGCCTAGGGCAATTCTGTTCTGTAGCCTTATGAGTAACTTCCTTACTGCTTTCCATAGTGACTGCACTAACTTATCTTCCCACCAATAGTGTAATAGTGTTTCCTTTCTCTTGCATCCTCTCACCAGGATTTGTTGTTGTTGTGTTTCTGATGTTGGTCATTCTCACTTGGGTGAGATGGAATGTCAGTATTGTGTTAATTTGAATTTCATTCATTGCCAAGAATATTGGTCATTTCTTCATGTACTTTTTTTGCCTTTTATTCTTCTGGGTCTTAACCTTCTTGAGGCCCTAATATGCTGGTGCTGTCCTACAAACTTAAATCTGTTCTCATTTTCTAGAATAAGATGTGGCTAGTATCCAGTTTCTGCCTGAGAGCCAACCACATGCTTCCCCAGGGATGTTCATATGCCTGGACTACTCTCCCTTCTGGAAAAGTCCTGCTCTGCCATTTTTGCTTTTCCCATGTGGCTCTGGAAAATACTATTGGTTTGCTTCCAGTGTTCCCAGGGTCCTCTGTTTTGCCTTGGTTACCATCTTTATGAAGCGCTACAATTTGTCTACTCATACATTTGCCTCTGCCCACTGACCTACAAGATGTGTGTGTGTGTGTGTGTGTGTGTGTGTGTGTGTGTGTGTGTGTGTGTGTGCGCGCATGCGTGTAGAGAGAGAGAGAGAGAGAGGGCTGAAATTTGTTGGCTCCCTTTTCAGCCTAACCTGTATTAGGCATGCAGTGTTGGTTAGAGAAATAGCCCGTGGTTAGAAGAAAGGCTCTTTTGCTCATGCAACATGGCCTTTAGGCTGCTGTGCTTTTGTGCTGTCATATAAAATAATAAAGTTTAAAGGGGAAAAACTTTCCAAACCTGTTGCTACATGCAGCCAAAGATTTCATTGCGTATTTCTGTTTTTAATCTGCCATATGGCTTTTCATTCATAAACTACCCTATGGAGAATTAACTTTTGCAGGTAATTTTCTAATGATTGTCTTGGGATAAACAAATGTATCAGTCTTGTTTGGCTAATGTATTCAAGGAGGTTCACAGGGGAAAAGATTAATCATCTAAGAAATAAGCCGATGTCTGTCATTAGGCAGAAGGGTCCAGAGATGATCGGAGGAACGGGTGGTTGCTATGACTGCAGTTACATTTTGCTCCCTCAGTGAGGTCAACAGCAACTCCCAAGCTGATTGGCTAAAATTAAATTATCCTGCTGACCACGCGTGGGGAGTTAATTTCATCAGAGAAAAGGAAAATGGTGGGAAATCCTGCCGCGGTGCTATAAAGGAATGTTCTTTAGAAACCACAGAATCCAAGTTTGCTTTCATTATAATTAATATGTTCTTTCTAATAAAATAATTTAAAGAGGGCAGACAATAGCACAGCCTTCACCTTATTATTTTGTGTATCAATGTAAGCTTTAGTCTGGTTTTGTCCTAAAACTGACTCTCACAGTTAAAGCAACCTTTATTTTCCTTGTAATACGTGTACAGCTAAAGACTGTCATCATGTAGTTATTTATATAATGGGAGATAGGCTAATTGTAAAAAATACAAAAGGAGCTGGCTCAATTAAAGGTATCTTCTTGCAGGCCTCTCGCCCTAGGGAAATGGTTGGTACAAAAACCTTGCAGCAGAACCATTTACCTTTGGATTGGAAACCGCACTCTAATTGAATTTGAATGGAATCCTCTTTTCCAAAGAATTCTCTTCCTGGATGTCTTGCACCGCTTTGCCTTCTGGCTTTCAGATGACGCATCCTTTGTTGTAAGAATCTATCACCACTGACCTCACGTATTACATTTGTTTCTGCACAGGGAAGATACAGTAGTAATTCTTCGCAGTAGCCATTTTCAAGCTCTGCCGAGTCATAAACCTAAGTGAGAATGAGATGCAAACTGAAGAAAACTAACACATGACTTGTTTCTTGAAGGTCTTATTTGACTATGGAAACTTAACAGCAACAAAAAAGCTATGATGGAAGAAACTGAAGAAGAGATATTGATGGTTCAATTCTGTATATTCCACATGCTGTGTAATTGCCAAGATAACATATTTTTTAAAAAATCAAATCCGCCAGATGCCAGATGCTTTTAATCCTAGCTACTCAGGAGGCTGAGATCTGAGGATCGTGATTTGAAGCCAGCTCAGGTAGGAAAGTCTATAGGACTCTTATCTCTAATTAGCCACCAAAATAGCTGGAGACGAAGCTGTGGCTCAATTGGTAGAGCATCAGCCTTGAAAAAAAGCCATCAGTGACAGCACCAGGCCCTCAGTTCAAGCTCCAGGACCTCTCCCCACCCCCACCTCACACACAATCCAATTAACTTGTTGATGCACATTTGATGGTACCTTAAAGACTGGGGAAGGTGAGCTATGTTGGGGTTTGGGACACGGTATGTACATTTTTAAATGCTAAGCAGCTTTGCTAAGCAGAGTGGTGCATACGACTCATCCCAGCACTTGAGAAGCTGAGGCAGAGGACTGTGTCTGAGACCTGCATCGTGGCTCCTCGTAAGACTCATGTCAAAGAACCAAAGCCAAAAGAAAACAAAAATCTCTACACTCCCAAACAACAAATGTTGCTAAGCAATCTGTTTAAGTAGGAAGCACTAGAAACATTCCTGGGGGCATCATCGGAAGAATTATCCAGATTTCAGTATTTTCATGAATTAAGGAGAAGAGAGACAAAACGGACCACCATCACATGGCCTGCAGAATTAGCAGACCACCAGGATTGTGTGTGTGTGTGTGTGTGTGTGTGTGTGTGTGTGTGAGAGGGGGGGGAGGGAGAAAAGGAGAGGGGGAGGGAGAGAGGGAGAGGGGGAGGGAGAGAGGGAGAGAGGATTGAACTTAGGGCCTGGAACTCTTTTTTTTTTTTTTTTTTTTTGGTCATGGGACTTGAGCTCTGGCCTAGGTGCTGTCCCTGAGCTCTTCAGCTCAAGGCTACTGCACTGCTCTACCCCTTGAATCACAGCACCACTTCCAGTTTTCTGGTGGTTAATTGAGGATAGGAGTCTCAAGGACTTTAGCGCCTGGGCTGGATTTTTTTTTCTTAGCTATTTCATCCATGATTGCCTCTACCACTTGAGCTGTACCTCTATTTCAGACTTTTTGCTGGCTAATTAGAGATCAGAGTCTCCACATACTTAAAATTCCATTATTGCCAAACTTTAGTAGTTGGACATCTGGGAACTATTTCCTATATCCACCTTTTCCTTCTGTCTCTCTGGGTTATTGTCACAGTGTTGACTCCTACATGTGAAAGGACTCCCGGAGGAACTTGTGTGTCAAGGGTGCTGGGGAAGTGGGTAGGGAAAGGGAAATGGGGACAAAAAACATGAGAACTTCAATGTCTGTGAAGTAAAGCACCTTCTATCTGGTGACTATACCAAATGAAAAACACAAAATATGAGATGTTGCTTGATAGGCCACAATATATACTTCCTGCTTTATGTTTTTCTTTCCCTTTAAAAACAACTGTGATGCTAGGGGTGGAACCCATTGTCGTACACCACCACCCTAACTCTGTTTTGTGATTTCTTTTTGCTCATTTACTCATTCATCCATTCACGCATGCATCTACTCATTTCATTCATTTGTTAAAAATATATTTATTGATTATATTTTGGTGTGTGAAAAAGTAAGGGGAGGAATCTGCTTAATGACTTTATTCAAATATTTTAAAAATGAAAATCATGCCCATGTCAGTGGAAGGAAGAAAGACATTGGAGGGTAGGAAGAGAGACCAGGTTTCAGGTATTAATAGAAGGGCTAGACATTTAAAAGGGCCCATTTCAAAGGGCAGCAGCATATTCATAGGATACAAGTGAGAGATGTTTGGAGACTCTCTTTCTTCCCATGTGCTTATTTCTTCTTTTACTAACCCTTCACACTGAGGCTGTCGGGTTGTAGTGTTGGGTAACTTCGCATTTCGCTCAGGAAGGATTGTGGGGAGAGATGTTGCTGTTGGAAGTTTGGTAGCACAACATAAACCAAATGATAGCTCTGTCTCCTGGCTGTGGAGAGGAGGGGCATGGGGATGGAGGGCGGAGGCCACCCTCTGTCACCCCAGACTTCTGGTGACAGTGAAGATTGTGCAGCCTGGGTGGTTGTGGTAGGGCATGGCTGCCACCGAAGCAAGGGCTGATGAGAGCTGCCACATGGTTCTAGAAGTGACTATTGTCACCTCAGAGAATGGCTGTCATGAAACCCACTGTAATCTACTTAAGCAAAGGAGCTCAACCAACAGAGAATTTGTTTACTCTAAGCTCAGGCTTGTGAGATGTATCTCAGTGCATGGCAGGAATGTGGCATTTTTGTCCTGATTACAATTTTATTATTAAATCTGGTAAAGTGTGACTTCCCCCCCTCTTCCGGCTCTCAAAAGGAAAAGGAATAGCATTGCAGATGAAAGAGAAATCAGGATCAAGGGGGAGTTATTTTTAGGAGTAGGCTGCTGCTCTCTGGAGCAGAGGAAGAAGCCAGAAGAATAAAGAGGCTGATGGTGAGGGCAGAGGGGAGGTCAGCAGTTAACTGTGTGGAGTTGCAGGGCCAGGTGGAAGGTCCTGGACAGGCAGAGCACTTCAGTGGGAAAACCAAGGAGATGAGAGCGCGCCATGGCTCTGCAGTCGTGAAGAAAATGCAGTCTGCCTCTGGCTAAGCCCCATTCTGCTTCCAGAACCATGGGGTGTGGACAGCCACACTCACTGATGGCTGCACACTAGGCTGTGAAAGATTGGCAAAGGGGTATGAATTTGCTCCATTGTTAGGAGAAACTGAGATGAGAAAAAATCCTCCTAATCATCATCAGCCATGGTCTTTCCTTTCCTTTCCCCTCCCCTCCCCTCCCCTCCCCTCCCCTCCCCTTCCCTTCCCTTCCCTTCCCTTCCCTTCCCTTCCCTTCCCTTCCCTTCCCTTTCCTTTCCTTCCTCCTCCTCCTTCTTCTCCCTTTTCTGGGCCTGGGGCTTTAACCTCAGGATCTGGGCACTGTCTCTGAGCTTTTTTGCTCAAGGAACAGTGAGCTTCATAGTACATGTTCATACATAAAGTTGACAGTTTTCTGAAGACCATCTTCCTTCTCAGGTGCTTATTCTACTACCTTTTTTGCTACTTATGACACAGCTCCACTTCTTGGCTTTTGATGCGTAGCTAGGATTATAGGCATGAGCCATTGGGCCTGGCCTGTACATTTGGTTTTGAACAGTGTCACCCCTTCCCAGTTTTTCCATCCAGTTCCCAACCACAAGTTGTATAGATCTTTATTATTTTTCTTTTTTGCCTGCCCTGGGGACTGGGCACTGTCCCTGAGCCTCTTTATGCTCAAGGCTAGCACTCTATTAACATCTACAGCACTACTTCCAGCTTTTTGTGAATAGTTTATTGGAAATAAGAGTCGCAGATTTTTCCTGCCCGGGCTGGCTTTGAACAGTGATCCTCAGTTCTCAGACTCCTGGGTGGCTAATATTATAAGCATGAGCCACAGGCCCTCACTTTATTTTCCTCCTTTCCTTTTTTACTTTAGTGTTACTGTGGTTTGAGCTGAGGGCCTTATGTTTGGTAGGCTGGTACTCTGCAACTCGAGCAATGCCTCCAGCCATACTCTTTGCTGATTATTTTGGAGATAGAGTCTACTGAGCTTTTCTGTGTGGATTTGCCTCAAACCATGGTCTTCTAGGTCTTAGCTTCCTGGGTAACTAGAATTTAAATGTGAACCACTACTACCTGGCGCTTCAGGGTTGTTATTTTTATAAGTGGGTGACATTCTATTTTATTTTGTTTTATTTATTGCCTTTTTTTTTTTTTGCCAGTCCTGGGGCTTGAACTCAGGGCCTGAGCACTATCCTTAGGCTTTCCTCAAGGCTAGCGCACTACCAATTGAGCCACAGCACCATTTCCAACTTTTCTAGGTATGTGGTATTGAGGACTCGAACCTGGTCTTCATGCATTCTAGGCAAGTACTCTACCACTAGGCCAAACTCCTGGCCCCTCTATTTTTTTTACTGTCTCCGAGCTCTTCATCTCAAAGCTACCTCCCTACCCCTTGAGCCACAGCGCCACTTCTGGTTTTCTGCTAGTTAATTGGAGATGTGTCTCACAGACTTTAGTGCCGGGGTTGGCTTTGAACCTTTATCCTCAGATCTCAGCCTCCTGTGTGGCTAGGAACCACCGGCACCCAGCATTCTCTATTTTATTTTTAAGTCATACTTTTAACAATTTCCATTCATAAATATTTCAGTGATTTCAGTAATGGGATATTATCAATCATAAATAATTCTGTAACAAATCATCTCACTTATAAATAATTTTGCATGTGTGTGCTAAAATTCCCAGTGGTAAGAATACACATAGGGTTTTGATAGCTATTATCAAGTGTGTATAGATATGAGAAGTGTGCATCAATAAACACTCTTGATAACACATTTCAGAGTTTGTTTTCCTATATATACCTTTAGCAGCATAATTGTGTGCTTCAATAGGAAAATGGACTTTTATAAGGGGCTGTGTCCAGTCTATCCATTGTGATTTGGCTGGCAATCTATAGGCAGTGTGTCTACTTCCTTCCTCTTACTTAGGGGTGTGTATGCGTGTGTGTGTGTGTGTGTGTGTGTGTGTGTGTGTGTGTGTGTGTGTGTGTGAGGTAGGTTGGGCAAATGAGAGAAGTAGTATATAACTTCCTAAATATGTGACTTGGAAAATGCCAATGGGGTCTTTCCTACCAACATACTTATCCCATCAATTTAATTTGATTTTCCCAAATTCTACATTTGAATTCATTCCTTTTCTTCAGTTTGTCTCTTATCAAAACATAGCTGATTAAGTCTTATCAGCCATTTGTACCATATTATAAATTATTTCCTTCCTAAGCAGTTTTGCTATGCCAGAAACCACAGAGAAAGATGGGATAAAACGCCTCTAAAAAGGGATATTACAAGAATATTATCCACTTAAAAATGTTAGTTCCTTTTTCTGTCTTTGTCATCAGAGACTTCTCCCTAAAGCGGCATCTAGTCAAATCACTCTCCTATTTATCTCCATGTACATAGTCGTCACCATTTTCCAGGTCACACACCTTTCTCTTGATTTCCATGGGTCGTCAAACTCTGAGGGCCAAGCTTCAGGCTCAAAGACATTTGTGTTTGCTTCTTTGCAGCTAGCCATTGTGCAGCCTTGTAACTTGCTTTGACATATTATTGTGGTGTCTGTTTTAACTCTTATCTTAAAAGACCATAAGCTCCTTATTTTAGAAGCTGTTTCTTGGTCATTTTGTTTCTACTGCACCACTGGGGCTCAGAAAATGGAATGATACACATATTGAATGCTTGGGTGAAGTACTTTAAACACACACACACAAACTCTGCTGGGACTGAGGCTTAATCTCAGGGTCTCATGCTTTCTCTTGGCTTTTTGACTGGCTTTTTGACTTGAGCCACTTCTCTTTTTGGACAGTTAATTGGAGATAAGAGTCTCTTGGGATTTTTCTTCCCAGGCTGGTTTTGAACCACAATCCTTAGATCTCAGCCTTTTGGGTAGGTAGGATTACAAGCATAGACCACTGGCTTCTGACTAGAAAGCATAAAAACAGAAATGCATTGGTTCCAAATAGGATGGTGACACCATGTGTCAGCCCTGTTGCCAGCTTTCCCAAAGGGCTTTTTCCTTGATTTTTTTTTTTGGGGGGGGGGCCTGAATGGGTAGTTCCTCATATTTAAAGAGAATTCCTTTGTTTTGGTTAAAAGAAAGCAAGCTAAGGCCCCAAATGTTTTCAATTAGCAATATTATGGTTTATACAAGTTCCATAGGACTTCATATGTCATCCAGATACTAGGACAACAGTCTTTTTTTCCTCTCTTTCCTTTCCTTGCTCTTCCTTTCTTTCCTTCTTTCTTCCTTTCTTTCTTCCTTCCTTCCTTTCTTTCTTTCTTTCTTTCTTTCTTTCTTTCTTTCTTTCTTTCTTTCTTTCCTTCTGATACAAGACAGGGACTCAAACTTGATACTGACACTTTAACTCATTGCTAGTGTTCTATCAACTGAGCCACGCCCCCATCATGTATTGTAACATCCCCTCATCATATATTAGAACACAAGTGAAATGTGTTTTGAGGTTTGTGTATATGCACATGCTTTGACCTGCATGGTGGCTGGAGCATGTGCTGAAGTTCACAGCGTGTCAAGCCTAGGGAGGAGTTGACAGATGGTCTCTATAGTGTGGTTGTGAATCCTGGCTTCTTCTTGTGCAGTGTCCTATACAACTTTGTATTCTGTCATTTGAGCCCTAAAATGGGCTGATGACTGCAGTGATACATTTACCAGACATTCTCAGTGTATATATTTTGTATATGTATTATGTCCATATGTATATATTTGCACATATTATATATATATATATATATATATACACTATATATAACACACATACATAAAACTTTGATTAGCATTTGGCACATTGTGTTTGGTGCATATTATTAGTGTTATTATTTAGCCATTGTACATAATATGGGAAAAAAGGTTGTGCTGTTGAATTCAGAGCTGGGATTTGGTATTGACCACACAGGCCTGCTCTGGTTCCTGTCCTCACATTCTCAGGGAGCCTAGAGAGGAAACAGCTCCATGAGCACTTCTGGGAAAGAATCAGGCCATGGAAGGTGGCTAGGCCAGGCAGCTGAGCTCAGGGGTGTAGGTGTCAGAGGCTCAGTACTAGGCTGGGAGAACTGGGAGTGGTACATGTGCTGCTGTGGTGGGGGCCTAAGTTCTCTGGGGAAAATTACAAGGGAAGGAAAATGGTCCAGTCTGGAGAAACTTAGTATTCCTCCAAAGAAAACAAGTCACTGAAATTTCTTCACATCCTTATAAGAGGAGAAATGCAAATTACAACAGCAAGATTCCATTTTTTTGTGTGTGTGCCAGTCCTGGGCTTGAGCTCATGGCCTGAGCACTGTCCTTGGATTTTCCCCAGGCTAGAGCTCTACCACTTGAGCCATAGCACCACTGTAGCTTTTTTCTATACATGTGGTACCGAGGAATCGAACCTGGGTCTTTGTGCATGCTAGACAAGCACTCTACCACTAGGCCAAACTCCCAGCCCACAAGATTCCATTTTTTTTACCTTTCAGATTGGCAAATGTAAAACAGTTTGCTAACACTAAGGATTGGTATTCTGCCAATGGAGACAAGTTTTGCATTTTACAGAGAGACCCCCTTTGGGGGTCATGGGACTTGAATTCTGGGCCTGGGACGCTCTACCCTTGAGCAACTTCCCATTTTCTAGGGGTTAATTGGAGATAAGAGTCTCAGGTTCTTTTGTGCCCATACTGGCTTTTGAATCTTGATCCTCAGATCTCAGCCTTCTGAATAGTTAGGATTATAGGTGTGAGCCCACTGTGCCTGGTACTAATAACAACTTTTTAAAAATGTATAAATGGCTGGGTGCTGGTGGCTCATGCCTATAATCCTTACCTCCTCAGGAGTCTGAAAAAGGAGGATCATAGTTCAAAGCCAGTCAGGCAAGAAAGTTCTTAAGATTCAGATCTCTAATTCTACCAACAAAAAGCAGGAAGTGGAGATGTAGCTCAAGTCTTACAGCTTTGTCCTTGATCAAAAAAGCTTAGGGACAGTGTCCAGGCTCTCAGTTCAAGCCCCAAGGGCAGCACTCCAAAGAAATAAACAAAAACTGTATAGGTAACTTTTCTAGTTACCTTTTTACTACTCTAGCTTTCAGATTTAATGTGAAAAAAGATGTTTTAAAATACTTTGCTTATATCCCTATCACCTTTACAAGTGTCCTACATTTGTATAAGTTTGATACCCCAGGGAGGAACTGGGGTTTTTCTACAGCTTCCTATATCCCCAGCAAACCATGCATCAGTCCCAAAGAGATGGTTTCAGTGCCATGAGTAAGGATTTGGGGGAGACAAATCTGACATGGAGTCTTTCCTGTATTATACACTGGCCACATGAACTGAGTTTCCTAAACTCTCTAACCTTAATTTCTTGATCTGTGAAACTGTTAGTCTTTGCATTATTAAGTTGGGCCTGGCTCCTGTGGTCTCTCCCTCTTCGTGTCTTTGACCAATTTCCGAGTCACGGTAGAGTCTGCCAAACTCACATCAGCAGTTTGTTTCACTAAGGCTCTCAGAAATCATTTTAGTTTAAGGCAGACCATGTCACTCCAGCTACTGAAAAGGCAAAGTTGTTGAGACTCTGTCTCAGCAACAAGACACAAACAAAGGGGCTGGAGGTGTGCCTTGATATTCAGCTCCCCAGGAAGTGGGCTTACTGTCTTCTGATGGCCTCCACCCCCTTTGTGTTGGCCTCTGTTCTTTCTGGAGCGTGGGTTTCACTTCCATGTCCATTTGCCCTCATCCTGTGAAGGCTCCTCTTAGCCTCTTCATGTCCAAATTCTCTGGTGACATTTTTTTTTTTTTTTGCCAGTCCTGGGCTTCAGCTCAGGGCATGAATATTGTCCTTGGACTTTCTCAAAGTCAGAGCTCTACCACTTGAGCCACAGCACCACTTCTGGCTTTTTTCTATGTACGTGGGACTGAGGAATCGAACCTGGGTCTTTGTGCATGCTAGGCAAGCACTCTACCACTAGACCAAACTCCCGGTCCCATCTGGTGACATTTTTAAGAAGCTGTGTTTTGATACAGGGACATGGTTTCTGGATCATCTGGTGATAGTCACACTTGCCTTTGGAGAATTTGTTTCAGGTACAAAGCCCTGGGTGAGTTTCTCTCTTCCTTCTTCTTAATCCTGTGACCTCGTACCTCTGGTGGATTTCTAATCCGTAGTCTTACTGTTCACCAGTGTTCTGCACGGTGTGATTTACAACAAATGTTCATAAAATGTGTCTGTCCTGCAAACTGTTTACTTAAGCAACTGCAGAGACTTGTAACTAAGTGACATCAAAGGCTTTGAGTTGGTTGGTTTATAGTTAGTCTGAAAAAAGAAATATGACAACAGAAGTTTGAACTTTAGATATGTTCATATACTTTAAATGGGAGGAAAATATTCATGTAGAGTTAATAGCTTAGTTGCTATGGTGAGACAGAATGCTTTTTGAAAAGTTTCTCTTTAAAGTCAAAGATTAATCATTTTTAAGGTGGGGGGAAACAGAAAGGAGAGAAAGTGAGAGAGCAAGAAAGCAAGCGAGCAAGAGAGAGAGAAATAGAAACAGAGAGAGAGAGGGGGAGACAGAGAGAGAGAGAGAGAGAGAGAGAGAGAGAGAGAGAGAGAGAGAGAGAGAGAGAGAGAGAGAGGCAACTCAACATCCCAGACTCAGGTAAGCTAGATTTCCCCCAGATATTATTGCTGCTTCTATCTCTATAGCCCAACATAACAGCTGGTGAGTGGGAAGAAACTGGAGAAAGCTTCTTCTTTTTTTTTTTTTTTTTTTTTTGCCTTTAATCCAGTATGCCGTTTTCCTGTGCCTGTTTTACTGTAATTCTTGGCAGCCATTGGGACAAAAGCTGTTGAGTGATCCGTGCAATTACCTGTTCTAATATTGCTCTCAATTGTCGGCCCTGACGGACAAAAGTGGAGGAGGTTTAGTTAAGGTCTGGGAAAACACTCTTTTAATAAAAGCCATTCCCATCTCGATGATCACGCCTTCTCTTACACCTTTTCATCTGTTTTCTGGCAAGATAAGGCCTGATGATGGATAGTTAAGAAGTGGTACCGAATATAGTGCTGGAACCCTTAGCCAGAGCAATAAGGCAAGAGAAGGATATCAAAGGGATCCACAAAGGGAAAGAAGAAATTAAACTATCCCTATTCACAGATGACATGATCCTCTACCTGAGTGACCCAATAAGCTCCACTCCCAAACTCCTAGAATTAATAAACCACTTTAGCAAAGTGGCAGGATACAAAATTAACCTGTAAAAGTCAGTAGCCTTTTTGTATGTCAACAATACACAAACAGAAGGCGAAATCAAGAAAATGATCCCATTTGCAATAGCCACCAGAAGAATAAAATACTTAGGAATTAACCAAAGATGTAAAGGAATTATGCAATGAAAACTATAAAAGCCTAATGAAAGAAATTAAAGATGACACTAGGAAATGGAAAGACATCCCCTGCTCATGGGTAGGGAGAACTAATATAGTGAAAATGGCCATATTGTCAAAATTGATGTACAAATTCAATGCAATACCCATCAAAATCCCAAAGACATTCTTTACTGAAATAGAAGATAAAATCCAAAGGTTCATATGGAACAAGAAAAGACATAGAATAGCCAAAACAATTCTAGGCAAAAAGAACAATGTAGTTGGTAAACTTCAAACTCTACTATAGAGCCATAATAACAAAAACAGCATGGTATTGGCACAAAAATAGACCAGAAGATCAATGGAACAGAATAGAAGATCCAGAAATAAAACCAAATACCCACAGTCAACTTGTATTTGACAAAAGAGCCAAAGATACACAGTGGAACAAACATAGTCTATTCAATTATTGGTGCAGGCAAAACTGGGCAACCACAAGCAGAAAACTAAAAATTGACCCTAGCCTTTCACCATGCACAAGCATGAACACAAAGTGGATCAAAGACCTCAATGTCAGACCAGAAACCATGAAACTGCTACACAATAGAGTTGGAGAGACACTGGAACTCATAGGCACAGGCAAAAGATTCCTGAACAGAATCCCAGGGTCACAACAGATTGGAGAGAGACTTGATAAATGGGACTGTCTAAAAATAAAAAAGCTTCTGCACAGATAAAAGCATCACTACTAAAGCAGAAAGACAGCCAACCAACTGGGAAAAGATATTTACCAATAATACATCAGATAAATGCTTAATATCCAGTAACTACAGGGAACTCAAGAAATGAATCCCCCACAAACCCAACAAACCAATCACTAAGTGGGCAAGGGAACTAAAGAGAGACTTATCAAAAGAAGAGGTTAAAATGGCAGAAAATATGAGAAAATGTTCATCATCCATGGTTATAAAGGAAATGCAAATAAAAACAAGCCTAAGAAACCACCTTAGCCCAATCAGAATGGCCAAGATTTTGAACTCAGACAATGACAGATGCTGGTGGGGTTGTGGAGAAAAAGGAACCCTACTCCACTGCTGGTAGGATTGTAAGTTTAGCCACTCTGGAAAGCAGTGTGGAGGTTTCTTAAAGAACTGAAAACTGACCTTCCCTACAATCCTGCCATTCCACTTCTGGAACATCATAACCCTGAACATCATAACCCAAGATATGATAAGGACACCTGCTCAGCTATGTTCATCTCTGCACTATTCACAATAGCCAGGCGATGGAAACAACCCAGATGCCCTACTGCAGATGAATGGATACCAAAAAATGTGGTATATATAGACAATGGAATTCTACATAGCCAACAGACAAGATGAAATAATGGCATTCACAGGGAAGTGGATAAGTCTAGAGTGAATCATGTTGAGTGAGACAAGTCAAGACCAAAGGAACAAAAAGCGCATGGTATCCTTAATATGTGGCTGTTAGATCCAAACAGTACAAGAGCGAGGACTCAATATTTGCATTCCCAATGCTGTGGACATGGTACTGGAAATATAAACACAACTACATAGACATAAAAATTTATGACTCTGGGGCCAGGAGTTTGGCCTAGTGGTAGAGTGCTTGCCTAGCATGTATGAAGACCCAGGTTCGATTCCTCGGTACCCCATATACATAGCAAAAAGCCAGAAGTGGTGCTGAGGCTCAAGTGCTAGCCTTGAGAAAGTCCAAGGACAGTGCTCAAGCCCTGAGTCCAAGCCCAGGACTGGAAAAATAAATTCATGACTCTATAGACATGTTTTATTACATAGATTAATGTGTATCTATGACATACAAACTCTCAGCCAAATTTTAATTATGTTCTAAAATCTAAGTGCCAGTGATTGTATATAGAGATTCTCTTCTTGAATACTTGTTTGTTAAATGTATCATTTGAAATATGTAAATATCAATGTGAATAAATTCTTTAATAATAATAATAAACCTAGAAAACAAAAAGAAGTGTTACCGAACTTGGACATCCACGATGCCATCATTCACTTCCTAGGAACTCTCCACTCTGTGTGTGTGTGTGTGTGTGTGTGTGTGTGTGTGTGTGTGTGTGTGTCTGTGTGTGTGTGTGTCTGTGTATGTTTGCATATGTCTGCAATTTACATGTGGGTAAAAAACTTTCCCAGTTTGGGTCACTGGGAAAGGTTTCCAAGAAAGAACAAAAAGACTGTTTTAGAAAGTTTGGTTTTTCTTGAATTCAGCCCTCCATTTATTTTTATTTTTTATTTTTTTGTAAAAGAATGCTCCAGAAGATTTTCCCCTGGCTCCTTCCATGGACTGCTGGTTCTGACAGTGTCACCACTTTGGGAGGATGTGTACAGCCAAGGTATGTTGGTTGAATGAACTGTGGATGGTGTGCAATTCAGATTCGTGAAATGCTACTGTTAGAGGAGCAGAGCTGGAACCGAGAGGCGAGTCCCTTGGACAAGCTCTGGGACAGTGGCTGTTTTGTAGTTGACACTGAATGAAGATAAGCACACAGGACAAAATGGTGGCCTGTTTACAGAGATGCTTGGTGAAGACTAAACTGAAGTAAAGTGTGGGCAGATGGCCTTTTGAAAAGTCAGCACTGTGTGGGGTGGATCATGTCTCTGTGGTTTGAAAGATGTGCTGATTGTTTTGAAGGCTAACTCCTGGCTGAGGTGCCAATGGAAGCCAGTTCCATAGGAAGGCTGCACAGTGCTTGGCAGAGTGTTTTGTATATTAGTGGTGGGGAGAGGGGGGAAGGGCAGAGGAAGGGAGGGTGGGAGGAGCAAACAGAGTTGGGCTTGGTTTCTCCACATGCCCAGTGGGACTGGATCAGAAGGAAGTCTCTCTCTTATCAACTGTTAGGTAGTGTCGTCCTATCAGCTTTCCCTGGGGTTGGCACTCTATCTGTATAATACAATATGGAATGTGATAAGGCGTACACATTATTAATAGTAGCAATCACATGCCAAGGTTATTCCTATGCAGTTTTAATAAAGAACAAAGGGCTAAGCTTCTAATGAGTCAAGTAGATCTAGGACAGCAAGACCTGATTCAAATATCTATAGGCTGATTTAGTTTAAAAAAAGAAAAAGCCTTCTTTTGGAGATAAAGCCTACCTTCTACCCCCACTCCACTCACTTAATATGGAGACTATATTAAGTTATATCTGACTGCTTCCTGAAGAGATCTTGGGGAAATTGCAGCTGTATTGGATGGGAACAGGAGTCTGGCTCAAAAGAAATAGGTTGTACTCCTACTCTAAGCCAGGCAATTCACTGAAATTTAGGACTATATAAAAAAAGACTCATCTTTCAGAATCTTAACATTCAGGGTGAGTTTCTCTGTGGAAGCCCCAGATGCCTTGGCTGAAATTTTGAGGGTTCATAGAGTATTTCAACTAAGAAAATGGTACACATGTCTACTGATTACTTCTGGAAGGGAAGCAAGGTAGAGGCAGGAGGATATGTCCCTACTTAGAGATTCAGAAGAGTAGTAAAGAACAAAAGTTGAACCCTGTATGTGAACTCTAAAGAACATTTGTAATCTTATGGGCCCCGGAGGAAGGTGATGAGGAGAACAAGATGGTAGCATTTAGAAAAAACAAACAAAAACACAACTGAGACCAGAAGCACAGCCTAGTAGTACAGTGCTTGCGTGGCATGCATGAAGCTCTGGGTTTGATTCCTCGGTACCACATACACAGAAAGAGCCGGAAGTGATGCCGTTTTCACAAACAGGATGAGTATTTAGACTAGGAGACTCCTCTCTTGGCATGCTTTGTGGTACCCATGACTTGTGCAAGAGACAAACAACATTTGAATTGGTCTGCAGAGGACTTCCTTAGTGAAGTAGTACCCCAAATGTGAAGACAGACCTGAACCAATAGTGGCAAGATGGTGTGCTAGGGAGATTTGACCTGGCTGCTCACCTTTTTGTTGGTGTTCCTAGCCGATGCCTCCGCTGTGCCCTTTTCACACCATGCACCGAAGGATGTTCCAAGCACAGCAGTGTGTGGAATCATTACACCATGCTGGAAGCCCAGTCTCCATGTGAAAAGGGAGGCAAAGAGACCTGCTGGAAATCATACACGTGGAGCCAGGACTTGAACACAACAACCTGGTTCCTTGCTGGGAATTGCCCGGCCTCCTTGTGGGGGAGTAAGCCCTGTTCTGGCCTCTCTCTGGGGAAAGACAACTCCCTGAGCTCAGTTTAATCTAGTCTCTGGAAGTAGAAGGCAGGAAAACTTTTACAGTGGGACACAAAATCCTGTCCCTACGTTTCACATTTCCACCTATCATCTCATGTATGCTTCCACCTAAAAACCACAACACACACACACACACACACACACACACACACACACACACACACACAGAGCGTCATGCCCATAGTAAAGATATAGACACTTTGAGATTAGAAAGTCTCCATATTTCTTAGAAACTTTGCCTTCTTTCTAAAGGCAAGCATTTAACTGACCTATCCACCTTCCCCCCCCCCACGCACATGTGCATACGTGTACATGGATGGATGTATCAGTGGATGATGATTTTGATGGTAAGAATCTCCTTCCTGGACCTCACTGTTCCCACTAGAAAATGGGTCTTCTGATAGACAACAGGGAGGAGACAGGTAGGCTCAGCAGTGATGAGAAGATGAATGCACAAAGCAGAGGGCAGAGCCAAGGACAGAGCCCAGCCAGCCAGCCAGATGATCTGCTGGAATCTACAAGTGGGAACTGGTGGTGCCTGGGATTCTAGCTACTCAGGAGGCTGAGATCTGAGGATCTTGGTTTGAAACCAGCCCAGGCAGGAAATGACATGAGACTCTTACCTCCAATTAATTGCCCAGAACAAACCAGAAACCCACCTATGGGTCAAGTGGTAAAGCACTAGCCTTGAGCAGCTAAAACTCAGGGACAGCACCTCAGCCACTGAGCTCAAGGCTCAGGACTGGCATACACACAAATAAAAGTGAGGACAGTTCCTGTAACATACATTGAGTTTTTGAAAGTTTGTAAAGTCACAGCGGCAGGAAGTAATCAGAATTGCATGGGGGTAAAAGTCTCAAAATTGAGAGTAGGGGGAAGATTTCTATGGGATATGAATGGCCATGCATCCATTTACTTATGGTGTTTTTATTTTTTTCTTCAGTATTTAAGGAACAGTTGGAGAATGGCAAGAACACGGCATTGATGCTAGTCTGGCTTGGGTTGGGGGGGGGGTTGAGTACATAGTAGGTGGTGGCTATACTGGAACATGAAGCTGAAACAGAGTTGTGGTTACATTGTCAAAAGCCCAACTGCAATGTGACAAATGTTTTCTCTCATTTTCTAAATTTATTGTTGGGGTGATGTACAGGGGGTTACAGTTACATTCGTCAGGTAGTAGGTACATTACTTCTTGAACATTGTTATCCCTTCCCATGTTTTTCTCCCACTTTCCCTCCCTCCCACTCTTCTCGTTTTTCCCTTACCTTCCCATTTTCAAATACACAAATAAATGTATATATAAAAGAACAAGTAGCAAAGTCAGAGTAACAACATGAGATATACCTTAAGGGGAAAAGAAGAAAAAAGAAATAGCTTCACCTACTACATTAAGAACAACAATCACAAAGATAAACCTCTCGTTTCCACATCCTGGAGTTCATTTTACTTAGCCTCCTGACAAAGGTTTTCTTAGTGGTATCTAAGAGCAAGGTGGGAAGGGTGGAATAGAACTAGAAACTTCTGGAACTTCTGATATGACATGAAGCAGGACCTCATTAGCCAGTGCCATGAGAATTGTCTACATTTTTAACTATTAGATTTTGGAAGGGGAACCAAAGTAATCTGTCCTAAACAAAATCGGGAAACATTTGAGCTCTTGTTGATGACGACCAACACTAGTTTATGGATTTGTTGTCTGTTTGTTTTCTAGAGTCTTCCGTGAGTCTCACAGGAAAGCAGGTGGCTGCTGCATCCCTCTGTGACAGTCGCTTCACATGGAGACTGGTCAGGCTGATTTGCATGTCATTACCTTGAAGACTTAGTTACACAGCAATCTTCCTAATGGCGCATCAATGTCTTCTGAAGACAATGAACATGTGGAAAGGTTCATTGTCAAGTCACAGCACTTTATAGAAAATTTCACCAGAAAGGGATTTTTGTACTCTGTCTCAGACTAACTCAGAATGAGTTCCAGAACTTGATTTTTTGGTGCTTGAACTCAGGGCTTATGCAATGTCTGAGCTTTTTGGCTCAAGGTAGCACTCTACCACATGAGCCACAGCTTCACTTCCAGCTTTTGTTGTTATTTTTTTTTAATGTAATGGCAGTAAGAGCACCACAGACTTTTCTGCCTGGCGTGGCTTTGTCTGTGATCCTCAGATCTCAGCCCTCTGAGTAGGTAGGATTACAGGCGTGAGCCACCAGCGCCCAGCCTTGCAGATCTTTATTGATGAATAGCTATTTCTACAGTAGGAGAGCCTATAGAAGTCTTTTGGCCATAAAGAGTCCTTGGCCATAAAGCGTTCTTTTAAATCCCCACTTTATGCCCGATATGGGTGTTGGCCCAGAAAGGAAAAGATTGCGATCTTTTCTCCATTTCACAAAAGAAGGATATGAAGACATCAAAAATGTACGTGATGTTGATGCTTGAATTTGGATGACTTTACATGAAGGTCAAATGTCTCCTTTTACAGATGAGTCAACCAAAGTACAAGATCATTCACCTCATTAGCTGCAGAATTTGGAGCCCAGAGCTTCCAAACGGGTGAGGTGTGCATTTTCCTTAGGCACAGTTTATGATCTGGTGTCTTCCCATGCTGATGTGTTCTGCATACACACAGCTATACACACACACAACCTATGGTTTCCCAAACCCTGTGCAATCATCTCCAACTCTATTTTGGTCTCTTAACATCTCTTGGTCATGGGCCCCTCATTGTATAACTGCTGGAGCACTGACAGTCCTTCCCCCCATGAAGATAAAAAAGCAGGTATTTTTATTTTTGACCCATATTCATTTTTCTATTTTCTACCTCTTTCACCTGTTGACGTGTCCTTTTTTCTGCCAGATCTACAGAACCAAATCCTGTTAGTTTTCCAGGTCTCTGTCAAATGCTACCTCTTCCATGACGTTTGTACTATCCCAGAGGCGTGGAGAGCTTGTTACTCTTGTTGAAGGATGAGGGACAGGAAAGGGAGGGGGGTGGGAGGAGAGAGGATGGAGGGCCCTTAGGCTAGTAGATATGAAGCTTGGAAATGGGTAGTGTGATGGGCGATCCCAAGACTTATGATCAGCCATTGGTGCTGTGGCTTCATGGGTCACACCGAAATATCCTCACTCCCTCAGTCTCCCAGTGAGCCATCTAGCTGCTCTAGCTGAGACTCAGGACCATTTCTACCCAAAGTCAAAGCTTGTCTTCTGAGACAATTGGCCACGGGGTAGGGAAAGAATGGAATAATCTTTAGAAAATGGAGAATCACAGAGATGAAACAAAATTGGGGTCCTGGAGGAAGACAATGAAGTCTGTGTGTCAGGGGGGATATTGGATTTGGAAGAAATGAGGGTTGTGGCCAGATGTAGAACTGGTTTCAGGCCTTTGGTCCTTGGGCACTTGCTGAGGTGACTCAGGACCCTAGCAAGGGCTCCTCTGTCCACCAAAGAATCTGCTTGACTTGGTGTTTCTATTGTGGCTTTGAGCCATAAGGTTTCAGGGTTATGAGCTTCCTGGAGCAGGGTCTAGGCATTTTGAAAGATGAGACACAGCCTATCGAGATCAAGAGGTTTAGAGAACCGAGCAACTCAGCTCACCTGAAGGTATGTGAAGAGGCTTAACAGAATCATGATAGGACCAGACAGAGAGGAAGGTCAGAGGAGGTGACAAGTAAAGCATGTGAAGTGACAGATAAGGTAGGGGTTCCATCCATTAGGCAGATCTTGCTGTGAACCCATGGATCTGAGCAAAGGCTGGTGATGTAAGAGAACCAGGCCCTTGTGGCCCCTTCCCTCAAGAAACTCACAGTCTAATGCGGCTGACAGGCATGCACATTTCCACAATACAGGGTGGACACACATGGCATGCGGAGGAAGCTACAACAAAACATGAGGGAAAAAGTTTTGTCAACGAGGCGGTGCTTCTGCTTTAACTCAAAGACATAGATGAAATGTTAGGAACACACCCAGAGTACAAATTGAGAGAAAAGGGATAAGACAGCTTGCATGTAAAAGCCCAAGCCCCTGGTGACCCCAGCGAGGCTGCCAGCACTCTTAGCCTAAACTTCTCCTAGCTGCTTAGCTTTGGACACATTTCCTTGCTTCTGAGCCTCCTGTCAGAGGCCCAGGGTACATACTCCTGATTATTTTGAACGTTGGGTCTGTGAGGCCTTGGCTTGATGTTCTCAGACAAAGTGCATTGTCTCCTTGGAAGTGACTTTTTTTCCTTCCCTCTCTCGCCTGGTTTTATGAGTTTGGGGAAAGTACTGTAAAGACTCTTTTCAAAGGGAAGCATCCCAGCTTGTTGGGCCGGTGCACGAGAGGCGCTCGGCACATTTTGATGACAGAATGCTAGGTCTCTAGCATTCATGTGTCTTTTGGGCAGGTGATGAGCACATAGAGAGCCATTCTCCCACTTGCTTTTGGAGCTCAATCAAGGCTATTTGTTTTGGTGGCTGTCCTCTTGACTTCTCCAACTCTCATACCTGCTGGTCTAGGCAAAGTAATCTCTCTACATCCCCGCTGCCCCTCTTTGTCACAATTTTTGTCTGTGCAGGAATTTGATTATATTGCAAAATGATTAGGATAATTGAGTTATGCTATTTAAATGAGTCATCTTGGCCCCAGTGTAATTGTTCACCCCTGTCAGAAGAATGGTGACATACATTTCTGAAAGTGTGCTTTGGGCCTCGATGAGGAATCGTTGAGAGTATTGGTTCTCCTCACCAGTTGCATCACGGGGCAGTCTTTTGTTTCGTATCCAGAACGATGTAGACTTTTAAACTGTGACTCATCAGAGTCACAAGAAATAGCTACATTTCCTTGCAGAGAGAAGCCAAATCAATTTTTTTGCACGTGTGTGTGTGTGTGTGTGTGTGTGTGTGTGTGTGTGTATGTATGTGTGTGGCAGCAAAGGGCATCCGAGGGGGTATGGTGTAGAAGAAGACACCTGATTCTGGCTATGTCAGTCAGAACACAGAGGAAAGCACAAAGTGAACTGATCCAGAGTTTGGATATACAGGCTGAAGCTTTATTTCCTATTTCCTTTTGAGAGCTTCAGTCATGTTCAAGAATAAGCCTGCAGTAATGCTCTTGAGATGGATCAGCCAAGACTCCCATGCTACCTTAGCTTTTCTCTCCATTGGAGCAAAAGCATAGGAAAAGATTCCTACCTTGCTTCATACAGTAGAGCCCAAACAGTTCTTGTTTATCATTTATTTCTTTTGATGACATAACCATTACTCTGTCAGGGTGTGTACTCACAAATCCAGTCTATGGGCAAGGAACAGTCATACAAGAGAAACAGGTCCTTGAGCCCCTGCCCCCAAGAAGTTCACAGTCTAGTGCGGCTGACAGGCATGCATATGTCTACAACCCAGTGCGCACATGCGTGGGACATATTATACAGTAGGGTCTCTCTGAGAAAGGAAACTTCTACCAGAGAGGAGATGCTTTATTAACAAGTACTGTGGTGACTAGAGCTGAGGGTGGGCAGTGATGGGAAGGTGAGAGAGCCAGAGCACAGACTTTGTATACCAAACCCAATGTGTTAGTTTTACCTTACAAATATATATTAGCATGCATGCAGCTGCAGGGAACAGAATCGCACAATTCAACTGCCTTAGGAAAGTTTATGAGCATATATAACATGCTCAGAGGCAGATTCATTCCTAGATGACCGAAGGCTTAATTCTGTCATTAAGGACTTGGGCTCAGTCCGTTTTTCTGTGCCTCCATTCTTGGTGCGCTAGTTTATTCTCAGATTTCTCTCTTCTCATCATACAACAACCAAAGACTATAAGAGACGTGCCTGTTTCGGTCTCCTTTTTGTAAGTGAGGAAACTCTTCCCTATGGAATTTCACAGCAGACTCATCCTTCTGCCTCAGTGGCCTGTTTCAGATCAAGCCCAATCCTAAACCAATCACTGGCAAGGGGAATGCAACCACCATGTTGGGTCAGGCTCATTTTGATTCTCCCCCTAGAGGGATACGCCAACTCTTTACGTCTATGTCTTGGTAGAAGATACTGGAACAAAATTGAACTTCTGGTGGCAGAAAGTGAGGAACAGAGAGAGAAGGCTTGCTGAGTTGACAGCCATTGTTATAGGCCAAACACAGTTGGGAAAATATTGTAGATCGTTGAGCAAAAGCGAGCAGGATCAACCTCTCAGAAGTGCAGAGCTTCGTTTTATGGATAAAACCGAAAAGCAGTGCAACAGTATAAGAAATCACACAACTGAGCAGCAATACATATGAAAAAGGAGTTAAAATTTTCCCAGAGCCATGCTTTCTCCTTAAAGAGGAGTGGTGTTTGGAGGTGGTCGGGGGCATTCAGGCGGGGGGAGGGGGTAGGTACAGGTTTTCCTTCAGTATTCACCAAGAAGTCCTTTATGAACTGTGGCAAGCAGGAATATGGCCTGAAAAGTCTTTCTGGAACTTCCTGAGAGAGGATGCTGGGAACAGAGAGTCCCATCTTTTTCCAGCTGGAAGTAGGCTTGAAGTCACCTGGGTAAAGTTGCAGAAGGTAGCGAGGTGACTTATGAAGCTTTTGGGTCTGGTGGAGCTGGAAGCATGCCTTGCATATGTTCTTCCTCTCCACCCACAGCTCTTTGTGGTGTCTTTCATTTCCCTTGTCAGGGCAGGGAAGGGATAAGGAAGTGGAGGTGAGGAGAGGGTTGCTTACCTTGTGTTCAGTGCTGCCGGAAATGTTCTGAAGGGCCTCTTTCTGTCCTCCTCCTGATAATTCAGGTCTTGGAATTATGAGGCATTGGTTTGTACAAAATACAAACAATTCCGGTGAGCTCCTTGTGTTCACTTTAAGTAGCTGTACAAAGACGCTTCCGTTCAGCATGTCAGTTTATGAGTACAATGCGTCTTGATCAGTGTCACCCTTCCATCATTCTCCCTAGCTTGGGTTCCAACCCACCCATCCCTTGATTCCATATTCACATATGTGCATTGGGTCTGATTACTGCATTTGTCCACTCTTTCTCTCTCCACTTGTCTGCCTCTTTCTTTGACCTTCCCCTGACCTCTGGCAACTCATGATTCAGCTTCCTGGTATTCATTTTGTGAAACTACAAGTTGGTTGCTGAAATGAGTGATACCACTACAATCTCTCCTCTATTCACCATACTGTAGTTTGGGTATTGGTGTATCTCTGCATATGTCCTTGTATATGCTTTCACCGGTGTTGATAACTTAGATCTAACTTGCACATGTAAGAGAAAGCTTTTGAAGAATTCACTCATTTGGGTCTTAGTGTGAATGGGGTGATTTTTCTTCGCAGTTTTTGATGAATAGCAATGAGACCTTTAAGGTGCTGAGAAGTTCAGAAGAAATCGATAAGAAGCATCTTTAAGATGAGATGTGGGAATATGAGGATTTCCTATAGCACTGAGCTAAAAATAAACAAATGAACAAACACTCACCGACACAGTGACAAATGGAAGGGTGACGCTTGCTGTGCTATCGTGAGCTCAATACTTTGGCTCATTTTTCTTTTCTTTCTTTTTTTACTTTTATTTTTTGTCCTGGCAGTTGAATTCAAGGCCTGAGCACTGTCTTAGGCTTTCTCAAGGCTAGAGCTCTACCACTTGAGCCATGGCACCATTTCTGGCTTTTTTTCTATGTATGTGGTACCAAGGAATTGAAGCTGGGTCTTGGTGCATGCTAGGCAAGCAGCATTAGGCCAAACTCCCAGCCTAGCTCATTTTTCTTGAGTATCTAAATGTATACTCTCAGTGAACCCTTCACACCAACTTTCACTCTCTCCTTTATCCTCTGCGTGTCTGGACTTATCTCCTCCAGAATATATATATAAGCTGTTTTCCAAAAACTTTTTTTGGGGGGGGGAGTTGTTGTAGGACTTAAACTCTGGGCCTGGGTACTGTCTGTCCCTGAGCTCTTCAGCTCAAGGCTACCCCTCTACCACTTGAGCCACAGCACCTAGTTTTCTGGTAGTTAATTGGGAATACGAGTCTCATGAACTTTTGTGCCCAGACTGGCTTTGAACCACAATCCTCAGATCTCAGCCTTGTGAGTGGCTAGGTTTACAGGTGTGAGCCACCAGCACCAGGCCCCAAAACTTGTAAAACTTGACATATTCTTTGGTTTTTTTGTTGTTGTTGGTTGTGGGGCTTGAACTCTGAGCCTGGGCACTGTCCCTAAACTCTTTAACTCAAGGCTACCAGTGCCACTTTTTGTAGTGGTTAATTGGAGATGATAGTCTCACGGACTTTAGTACCCTGGCTGGCTTTGAACCACAATCCTCAGATCTCAGCCCTCTGAGTAGCTAGGGTTACAGGCGTGAGCCACTGCATGCAGCTATTATTATTTTTTTTGGCATTTTAAAATTTATCATAAAAGAGATGTATGGGGTACTGTTTCATAAATCATTTCTTTTTTGGACAATGTCACCCTTTTCTTTGCTCTCTCCCAGCTTTTCCCTCCCGTAGTCACCCAAAAGTTGAAAATCAACCTTTGTAAAAAGAGTAGTACCTCAAACAACTGGCATCAAAACAATAAAACAAAAACAAAAGAAAAAGCAAGGAAATATTTAGAACAAGTTCTTCCTGGCAACAAGAAATCAAGCTAAAGTGAAGTTAACCTGGAAAACCCATTTAATTCAAAAGTACACTGAAAAGCATGTGTATGACAATATTTTCAGAAATTTTTTTGCATGTGGGTACATACTGATTGAATAAAGTTTATAAAAATGATGCTAGGCTGGCTGTTGGTGGCTCATATCCCAAATCCTAGCCTTTCAGGAGGCTAAGGTGTGAGGATGCCAGCCCTGGCAAGAAAATTCCATGAGACTGGAAGCTGAGCTGTGGCTCAAATGGTAGAGTGAAAAAATACCACAGAAAAGCATCCAAGCTGAGTTGAAGCCCTAGCAGTGGCATTCAGGGAAAAAATTATTTTGGAAATGAGTAAATAAGCATGAGTCTGATCTTTATAAGTGTCAGGTATTTGGATCATTGAAATGCTTTAAGTGAAGTTTTATGTTTTGTTTGGTTACAATTAAAGGTATTAAAATGTGATTTTTGTATAGACTTTGTTCAACTTCATCTACTTGTTTTATGCTATCTTTAAGTTAGTAATTGCTGAATTATAAGATAAATAGGTATCATACATAATTATATGCACAGGGTTAGTTCAACATAGTTTATTCAAACTAAGGTGTGACTTGAATCTATCCTAAAAAGCAAAACCCTCTGTATTTGTATATTGCTTTGTGTTTAAGTCCCTTCCCCCCCCAAAAAAAATGTTATCAGGAAAAGTTTGAACAGCTGACATTTTCAATCATGACTTTAAAAAAAAAAACTTTCAAAAGCAGTGCCCAAAGGATGAAAATTTCTGGAGTCACCTAGTATATCCATTTGGTATTTTTAATTGTGGAAGCTCAAAGCATTCACTAATTACTCTCCTCTACTCCTATCTCCCAGTATACACAAGGAAGGCCTGTGGTGTATATTCAGAACTTCCAAGAGCCAGATACTTGTATCACAGTAATCTGAAAAGGCAAATATTATGTGTCCACTTAGTAGATAAGGAAATTGAGGCCCTGAGGGTTTAAGTGGTTTACTCAGGCATGAACTAGCTGAGCGAGGATTTAAATCTTGTATTCTTTGAAGCCATACACCAATTTTGTGACTGTTTGGAAGAAAAAGTGCAGAAGGTGAGCCAGGAGTTTGGTCTAGTGGTAAGAGTGCTTGTCTAGCATACCTGAAGACCCAGGTTCTATTACTCAGTACTACATACAAAGATAAAAGCCAGAAGTGGTGGTGTGGCTTAAGTGGTAGAGTTCTAGCCTTGAGAAAACCCAAGGACTCAGGCCCTGAGTTCAGTCTCCACAACTGGCAAAAAAAAAAAAAAAAAAAAAAAAAAAGGAAAGAAGGTACAGACAGTACCAGCTGCTGTACTCACTTCAACACCAAGACACTTAACGCTTGATGTCACACTCCAGATACCAATGTATAGACCACTCTCCTGGCTTCTAGAATATTCTGACCTGAATGCCATATCATCCTATCATGTTTGGGCAGAGAGTAGAACTTGTAAGTGTTCAAAGGTGCAGAACTGCTAATAAAATTAGGAGAAGGGAACTGGGTATGAAAGGCTAGCCAGGATTCCCAAATTGTGGCTCATCAAGGATAAAGTTTCTTTTGTGTAGTAGCCAGAATTAAAACAGTATCTTCCAGATAAAGGAGCATTCACTCTAATCTTCTATGCAGAAAAATAAAAAGAAAATGACCCCTATTTTTGCCACTCTAGCCATTTAATACTCAACTGAGTCAAATGCGTTTATTGTGTTTGCTCTCCTCTGACATGTGTGTTTCAGAATCAAACTATTCTGATTTGTCGAAGGGGCCTCTTTGACATATTAAGTCATTATTATTGCATAGGCTTTTATTGTTTTGTGGGTTTCTTTTTTAGCAGAAATCTTGTTTCTCACAATATTTATTTCACCTTGAAATTGGACAAATTATCAGAGCACTAGTTTTTACTTCTGCTGCTCTCATGGAGGGAAGCCAAACCAGCTTCTGAAACCTGCAAGTTTGATTGAGGACTTTAAAAGCACTTATCCCACGTTCTGAGTATGATTCCACAGGTGGCAGCTGGGGAGAGGGTAGCAGAAGAACCAGATAGCAAGAGAGTACATCATGGGTTTCTTTGATTACCAAACCATTTCAGGATCAAGCTGATGTCTAATACATCATAAGATGACATTTGACACATCACTGGGTAGGTACTCACATGTTTTGCCTGTAATTGCTCTCATAATGTAGTACAAATTTGGAGCAGATACAATGAAAGTCTCTTGAGACTTTAGGAGTAAAACTATATTTGATACTAGTCAATACAAATGAAACACACGATTAGAATGAGTAGTCTGGGCTATTTTTTCCTATCTACGTGTACATATACTAAGATTCTATAATAATTTCTAAATGACAGGAAAAAGGTAACTTGTTCGAAGGATAACATCAGAATAATGAAAGCAATCACATCTACATTGCCAGTGGCTCATACCCGTAATTCTAGCCACTCAGGAGGCTGGGATCTGAGGACTGAGGTTTGACATCAACCCTTCCAGACAGAAAAGTCATGAGCCTCTTATGTTCAATTAATCAATAAACAGAACTGTGGTTGCTGTTTGAATGAATTCTTAGGCAGAAAAATGTCTTGTGTGTTATTAATTTCGGAGTGACAAAATTCAAGATTTGTCAAATAAGAGTGTGACTAAAATGAGTTCTAGGCTGGGTGCAGTGACTCATGCCTGTAATCCTAGCTACTCAGGAGGCTGAGATCTAAGGATCGTGGTTCAAAGCCAGTCTGGGCACTAAAGTCTGTGAAACTTGTATTTCCAACTAACCACTAGAAACCTGGAAGTGTGGAGTGCCTTGGCTCAAGGGGTAGGGTGGTAGCCTTGAGCTGAAGAGCTCAAGGACAGCGCCCAGGCCCATAGTTCAAGCCCCATGACCAACAACAACAAAAAAGTTCTAATATTTTGCCATAGAATTACCATACTTCACATCGATTTACTGTATATTTTTTATACAGTTTGAAGGTTCAAGACATAACACTTAAAAAGGTGGAACTGCAAACTCCCTTGTTATTTTTCATTTATACATAGGTGTTATCTTACATACCACATCAATATAGAAAGTTATTACATTTTTTGCCAGTCCTGGGGCTTGAACTCAGGGCCTAGTCACTGTCCTTGGGCTTTCTCAAGGCTAGATCTCTACCACTTGAGCCACAGGCACCACATCTGGCTTTTTCTGTGCATGTTGTATTGAGCAATTGGACCCAGGGCTTTGTGTATGCTAGGTAAGCACTCTACCACAAGGACACACTCCTGGCACCTAAAAGGATTATATCTTTAAGACAAAACTAGATATTCTGTAGCATAATATAGTAACTCTGGAAATATCAATTGCCATGAAAGATCACTGTGGATTAAAACAAATATGTTTGTACCCAAGGCCTGGACACTGTCCCTTAGGTATTTTTGCTAAAGGCTAACACTGTCTCACTTCACTTACAGCTCTACTTCCAGCTCAATGGTGATTAGTTGGAGATAAGAGTTTCACTGACTTTCCTACCCAGACTGTCTTTGAACTGTGATCCTCAGATCTCAGACTTCTGAGTAGTTAAGATTAAAGGCAGGAGCCATCAGCACCTGGCTGGAACACAACACACACACTCAATCACACACACATACACTCACACACACTCACACCCCCACACACTCACGCTCACACACATAATCACACTCCTGTTTGGTGCTATTATTTTATTCAAATAGTAAAAGCAAAATAACAATCAGGAAATAGCACCACACCTTTTAGAAAACCCGTAAGTAACTTTTTGGAATAGACAGGTAAGTACACACATACCGTGCACTGCGCAAGAGAGATCATGAAATCCCAGCTAAACAAAACTCAAGCAGTAACCAGCATTTTGAAACAAAATTTGGCCCAAGAAGAATGAAAAGCTTCCCAAGACTATCCAATAGTAGAATTCTAGCACCAGGCTCCACTGGCAATCAGGATGGGTGTTTGGCAAATTTACACACTTAAAGAAATCTGACCTCCAGAATACACATTTTTAAAATAAAAGGTTTATGAAAATAACTAATGATTACATTGATAAGCTACTATGATGGCTTTACTCTCAATATTTGTTTTTAATTATCTAAATCCACAGACTGATTCTAGTGATAAAGGTTTTGTTGTTGTTGTTGTTGTTGTTTTGCTAATCCTGGGCTTAAGCTCAGGGCCTGAGCACTGTAGTTGGGTTTTCTCAAGGCTAGAGCTCTACCACTTGAGCCATAGCACCACTTCTGCCTTTTTCTATGTATGTTGTACTGAGGAATCAAACCCAGTTCTTTATGCATGCTAGGCAAGCACTCTACTACTAGGTCAAACTCCCAGCCCCGTGATAACTTTTTGAAATAACTTGCACTATTCCTGAGTTTTTGTGCTTTATCGTTTGAGCTACAGCCCCACTTCTGGTTCTTTGGTGGTTAATTAGAGGTAAGAACCTCATCTTCCTGGCTTTGAAATGTACTCCTCAGATCTCAGCCTCATGAGTAGCTAACATTACAGGCTTGAGATACCAGTGCCTAGCAAAAGTACCCATTTTAATGAGTAAAAATTTAGAGAAAAGAGCTAGGAGAAAGGAACTAAAACTTGGATAAACTGGAGTGGATCTGGTTGCTAAATAAAAATTTTGAGGTTCCTTCAGGGTCAGGTCCAGTGGGGGAAGACATGGTGGATTAGATGGGTGATCTAATGGGTTGAGTAGTGCCCTGGCTAGCTTAGTGCAACCAACAGTCTAGATCTTTCATGCTCACCAAGTCAATTGCTTAACCTCTTCTGTAATATGAGAATAATAAACGTGTCCATTGCACAGGTGTTATAAAGTCTAGGCACCCAATCAAGTGCGACACATTAGCTCTTCTTATCAGAGCTTTGAAAGAAACTACAGTTCCTTACAGAGAAGTCATCTGAGCCTTTAGATCTAAGAGGCAAGGCTCAAATCCACATCTATGACTTCCCAGAAGCTGCCTATGGTCTTATCAAGAGTGACATTGATGGAAGACAATGTCCACTGTGATAAGCCAGTATCACAAACTCCCCATCTCACAATCCCATATATGGGAAGCTTTTCAGCCATTTCCAATTATTTTCCTTCTCTATTGTGTGTATATATGTAGATCTGCTTTCCTTTTTTTAATGCCAGTCCTAGGGTTTGAATTCAGGGCTTGGGCACTATCCCTCAGCATATTTGCTCAAGGCTGATTCTCTACCTCCCCCCTCCCCCTACACATTTGAGTCACAGCTCTATCTCTGGATTTTTGGAGATAAGAGTCTCATGGTCTTTTCTTCAAGGGTTGATTCTGATCCTCCAAGTTCAGGCTCCTGATTCACTATGATCACAGGCATGAGCCACCAGCACCCTATATGATGCTACTCCTACACGATCAACCCACATTATAGTACAGCCTACAGACCACAGGTCTTGCTCCTGAGATTTATGAGTCTGTGTGAATTATACAGTTGCCACAGTCAAAGGCTAGAAACCCATTGTTCACATTGGGATTTAAAATATTTCAAATTGAATGCAGCTTCAATGTAACTTCACCTTAATTGTATCTCAACCATGGTTGAGAAGGCAGAATGGAAAAGGGATCAATGTGTCCACAGATTAGGACTGGAACTTCTTTTTCAACATTTCCCAAAGCTTCCTGTAATCCTAGCCACTCAGGAGGTGGAGATCTGAGAATCCTGGATCAAAGTCAGATAAGGCAGGTACATCTGAGAGATTCTTATCTCCAATTAGCAAATATCCAGAAATGATGCGATGGCTCCACTGGCTGAGCATTAGCCTTCAATAAAGCCAATGGAGAATATGAGGCCCTGAGTTCAAACCCCAGTGCAGGCAATATACAAACAAAACGTTCCCAAATCCTTCAACCATGTCAACAGGGCCTTTGCGGGGAACATAGAGGTTAATACTCATTAGATTTATGGCAAATGTGCTTTGATTATCACATTCTTAATGGAAAAGTCACCAGTGGTCCAGTGGTTTTCCACTGTTTATGTCCTTGTGTAGGCAGAGCTTCAACATGATGGTTATAGTTCCATGTTAAAAAAATAACCCCAAGGAAGCTATAATCATGTCTTCTTGGTCTGTTATGGGATTCTGAGCCTCTGTCCCCTGGTCCCAGTCAAGGAAACCCCCTCCATGGCCTGACACTCTTCACTCCTAGGCATCTGTCTCAACCCACAGTTTTACCCTCACTCTTTTACTTCTGACTTCCCTCAGAGTAGAAATTAACTCAAGTTGTCAGAGGAAGAACTATAAAATCTAACAGAAAAAAAATAGGCTGTGAAATGAAAGGAGAAGGAAGATGTTCTAATTTTGGGCACTGCAGATACATTAAACCATACATTGAAGTTTTCTTGGTGCCTGGGTATTACATGGCCTTGTGGCCTTCGCTCCAGGCCCCTGAAATTAATCAGCTTTGAAGAAAGAGGGAGGTGTCAACCAGCAAAACAGGAAATAGGGCATTCCCAAATCTGGGGGCAGTCACTGTGAGATGAGGATATTACAGGTAGCACATCAGGATTTTGTAAGGTCACACAAAAGATGTTTCTATTCAGGAAATCTTTGCTAAGAAAAGAAAGAAGGCTGTGTGTGCCAAGCAGAGAAAGAAGATAAAGTAGAATTCTTTGCTTACATTAACTGGTAAGATATATGAACTCTGGGAGTAGGTACCTCTTAGAGACAATTATTTGTCTAAAGTCATGGCCTCAGAAAGAGATGAGTAGGAAGTTTTGGCTTAGTTTTTGGTGACCAAGTGGCTGTTAATTATAGCCTTTCTAACACTAAGGATGGTTGCTTTAAAAACTGAATTTAATTTGTACTTAGTTATTGGTAAATGCAAGGTACCTCTAGCCTTTTCTAGACTATTACAGAAATGGCCTTAATTTAGCATGTACAGGTACATCACTTTTTACATATTAATGATACCATACCAGCAACAACAAAAGGCCCTGGGTGAGTTCTGCAGTAGGTATTTTCAGTAGCTTTGGCATCTGACAAGGTTCCCCGATCCTGCCCACACCAGAGAAGAGATTTTCTAAGGTTTGGGGTGAGTAGAGAGCCTTAACAAGACTAGGAACTGTGCTCGCCTCCTTGGCTCCACAGAGTGGGGAGCTTATTATTTTCTGTACCATCAATAAGCCTGTAAGGTGCACTTGTATGGCTCCTTTCCTTCTGACAGCTCCCAAAAGGACCCCAAATCCAGAGGCATGCTAAGTATGGTGAGGCCTTGTCCAGGGCAGCTGTGAACTAGGCTGACTTTTTAATTAGCATGTATTGATTTTTACAAATAATTGGATTTTATGGTGATCTTTTCACATAGTAACACAATGTCTTTTGATGGCCTAGCTTCTTTATAAGGGTATTTCACTTACATAGGGCTCTCAGATTTTCCTGGCTGGTGACTAAACAACCCTCACACTATGATCTGGCCTAATAGTATTTGCTTTTGCCTTTATTTGGCCACTAAGGCAGCTGAAGGAAGTCATTGGAGGAAAATGGTGAAGAAACTGAATCTTCAGTGGCTGTTCATGTCTATAACCTCAGCTACTTGGGAGACTAAACTGAAATTATGATTTGAGACCAGAACTGGCAACAAAGAAAAACAAAACAAAACATTAACAAAACCAAATCTAAAAAAAAACAAAAACAAAACAACAACAACAAAAAACTAAAAGCCAGGATGGATATCATAGCATATACTTCAATCTCAGTTACATAGGAGGCAAACTTAGGTCTATAGTCTGAAGACAGCCCAAGGAAAAGTGCAAAGCCCTATTTTAAAAGTTAAAGCAGAAAAAAAAAATTAAGGCTGGGGTTGTGGAATAGCTGGGGTGTTAGGAAGAAAAACTGGTGTTGAATATGACCAGAGTTCTAAGTACCAGAGATTAAGTTGTGGAGAGAAAGGAAGCCACAGAAGTTGGCTGTGGCCACACAGAGGCTTGAGTGATTCAGCCTTATTCTGAAGAAGAGGAAAGACATGGGAATGTACCAGCTTGTAATATGGAAATGGGAAAATGGAGAGGACAAACTGGCACAGAACACCTACTCTATCCCAGTCACAGAGAAGTGACACAATGATGACTTGAAGTTTGAGACGTTAAAATTGTGAGTTTAACCAAGGGACTGAGGCCCGAGGATTATGTTTACAGGCAGGAAAGTCTGTGAGATAGCTCCAATTCATTACAAAAAGCCAGAAACAGAGGTGTGATTTGAGTAGTGGAGGGCTGGTCTCAAATGCAAGGCCCTGAGTTCACATTCCTGTACTGACTAAATAAATTGCAACTCATAATATAGCTTTTTCCCCAGTGTGAAGGGGTCATGGTCTGGGAGTTGTATTTGTACATAGACTGGCCTGTGTGTTAGTACTTGGCATACTTGGATGTCTTTTGGTGGTTTCAGGGAGGCCAGGAATTTGTAAACACAAGGGCAGGCTAACAGATCTGTAGTGATAATAAAGACTGGCCCTGGAGTCTTCAAACCAAGAGCCCAAGTAGGTGGGTCATACTTCTTATTCCATCCTAACCTTTCCACCAAGTTGTCATGATTTAAAACTGTAGAAGTCTTTTGAGGACTTCAGTTGCTTAGGTGTTCTTCAGAGTACCCAGAACCGTGGCATCAAGGCCAACGAGTGAAGACAGCTGTCAGCTGCTAAATAGGCAAGAAAAGAAGAAAGCTCGCTCCTGCTACATGCCAAGCCAAGAGCAGTAGTGTGAAAGTAGAGACAATTTCTCAAGGATTAATTTTTTCTCCACGTACAATGGCTAGCACAAAATTGTATCCGATTGCTATTAATTTTTAATTTACTAATGCATGCCTTTCTTCATGAAAACTAGCTGCTTGGTATGAGTTCTGTGACTTCCAGAAAGAGATGACAGGTGTTGATTGTGTCCACCTGTCAGCAATGCTTAGAAGGTTTTCTTGCCTCCACTTCCATACCTGTCACTTGATCCACAACTAGCAAAACTGAGGTGACCGAAGCTATTTGGAAGTTTGTAATTTTGTCCTAGAATTGAGAGGAGGGAGGGAAAAAATCATACATGAATTGTCTCTATTTTTCATTTTCATTACACATTTTTAAAAGTCTGGAAGATAAATGTCACCAACCAAAATAATGAGCTTTTCTGATCACAGCATAACCTTTCAATTTTGCTCCTGTGGTTCCCAGGATCCCCTGCTATATATGGATTTGGGAAAAGGACTCAGAAGAGTCCTGGAAACATGGGAAAAGGAGAGCATTTCCTTCGGGAATTCATGCTCAAAATCACCAAGGAAAGTCTCTATGCCCCGGCTGGAACATAGCTTAGAGAGTGTGGAATAGAAAGAACATAGGCCTTTGAATCAGATTTTATTTTATTATTTAACAACTGTAAAATTTGGGACAAATTGATTTACCCAGGTGCTTCTACATGTTAGTATGCATGGGGACCCACTTAGAGCTTTAATCCCTACACACTTAAGAGGCCTTCCCCACATGTTTCTGACTCAATAAGTGATGAATGAACCTGAAGGAATTGCCTAACTACTTCACAGTGAACTCTGATCAACTTGAGTCTCAATCTTTTTGTCTATGAAATACACGTAATTATTAGCCCTTCTCAGGATCATTATGACACTATTACCCAATTTGTATTGAACATTTATCACATGCCAGGGGCTGATATACACCAGAGTGTTGTGAGAAGGGATTTGTGATGATGAGTTTAAGTCCAGTAGCCAAGCACAGTAGAGGAAGAGTAGAGGAATGTAGGTGATCTTAGAGCCAGAACCTGAGCTCTTACCCATTCTCTCCATGCCATCCTGGGAAATTGAGATCATCTGTTATGGTGTTTGACACCAGGTGTTTAATAATTGGCAGCTGGTGGGAATTTTGAGTTCTGTTTTAAATATTACCTACAGGAAAGAAAAAAGAAAGGAAGGTGATGGAAGTGCTTCCCAGTGTCTCTCCAGTCTCGAGCTGTTGTTTTTGCTGCCAGAGCCTCTTTTCTACCTCTTCTTCGTAGACACTGGAGGAAATGGAAAGTCACAGAGTTGAAGTATCCGTGTGGTCTGACATGACGGATCATGGCTAACCTCCTACACTTTCCTTTCTCAAGTTGAAACAAACCCTTAGCTCCACAGCAAGCTACAAAATGACATATCCAGACTGGTTCAGGCTTGGCTAGAAAAGTGTTATTAGAGTCAAGTTTTGGCATTCTGACTAAAATTTGAAACCACTGAGGTCCAACTATATTTCCCTGAGCCAACTCTATCATCTAATACAGGAATAATAGTAAAACATATCCCAAGACAGGGCAGTACTGCTGTAAAGAGAAAACAGTCAAAAGACAAGAAGCTCTTGGTGATTTGCTGTGTCATTTTACCTTTAGTGAACATCATGGGACGGTTTGGGGGAGTATTACTTCCAGTAAGGGTTACCTCAAATTATTACTGACTTTTCCAAAAAGAAAGCAGAGTTGTCATGGAAGCCCCAGTAAGCCCCAAACTAATCTTGCCATTAAAAATAAAAAGTTGGGCCAGGAGTTTGGCCTCGTGGTAAAGTGCTTGCTTAGCATGCACGAAAGCCCGGGTTCGATTCTTTGGTACCACATACATAGAAAAAAGCTGGAAGTGGTGCTGAGGCTCAAGTGGTAGAGCTCTTGCCTTGAGAAAGTCCAAGGACAGTGCTCAGGCCCTAAGCTCAAGCCCAGGACTGGCAAAAAAAAAAAAAATTATTGGTTCAGTGTTTCAGTCATTATCATGAAAAAGAATGATGGCAAAATATTGTGGCTTCTACTTCCTATATTTAGATTATTTGAAGAATAATGCCTTTAAATTCAAGTCTTTCAAGCTTTGTCTTCTTGTAATTTTTACGTGTACCTTGAAACACAGTCACAGACCTCTAACAAATGTATTGAAACCTATATTTCAAAAAATCCAGCACATAGAAAAGTTGGAGTTGATTTTCCCCTGAAGAAGGGAACACAACAACAAAATCCAATTATTTATGGTTGTAACTGGAACCCAGAGATAGCAGCATGCATGGCCAAGGCCAAGGGTAATGTGGTAAGTTTTTGGCCTCTAATTCTGTCATTCTGTTTACTAAAAGTATGCACACACCTACATATATGCCTATTTCATATATCTTTCATCCATTTTCACCTACTGAAAACTACACATCAGGAGCAATTCAATATAGAAAACATTGATTGCCAAACCAGGCCCTTTTCATCAACAATGAGTTTTCTGGTTCAGCCCCACATGCCAGACCACAGTTTTGTGTCAGCATCCCTTATTTCAGAAGGTGGTAGGGTGACTGTTAAGACTACGCCAGCAAATATATCTTAAGCCCACTGGTAGGTGATGGTACTAGAAATCAAAGCCTGGTTATGTTCGGCCATGTTTTATAAAGTTTAACTCCACTGACCACAGCTTCCTAGAGAGATACACACACAAGTAAGAGAGGCCTGGGTCTGAGAAATGTCCACTGCCTCCCCTGCTCAATACTCCTTCACTAGAGACCTTTATGGCTCTGCAGCTGCATGGTTTCTTATCTTTCTGACAGACTTTTAGCATCTGCATTTAGTGCTGCAGTTGTGTAATTCTCCCTCCTCCTTCCCCCTTCCTCCGGCTGTTGCAGATCTCACAGGTGTCCAGTCAGACCTGTCAGGTGGCTCTGTGTGCCTGTCATTTGGGAAGCTGATGGTCTTACCTGGGCATGGCTGATTGCACAAAGCGGAACAGGGGTTCGTTTGAATTGCAGGTGTGAGCAATCTGTGATCAGCAACTAATCCATCAGCTATGAGAACCACCGAGCACTGTAACCAGGGCAGAAAGAGCCAAGTGCTGAGAGGGACTGGGTGTGAGTAAGAGTTGTCAAGCACTACCTTCCAGCACCGAAGGATTTTGTGTTTGCAAAGACAGTCCCGGTGAATTCTTACAACCCTCAAACTTCTTCATGGAGGCCCATTTTTACTACAGACCTCAAGAAGTCAGGGTCATGGAACCCAAATGAGAAACTAATCACAGCTTCAGGTCTACATTTGAACCTGTTAGCAGTAATGTCTAGCATGGAAGGTGATTTACTCACCTGTCTGTCTGATCTCCTTAGCCTCTGGCTTTCCTTATCTACAAAACAGAGATAATATCTACTTGAAGGAGTTATTTTACCAGGCACATAGCAGATAGTGAAGGTAGATTGTTTCTCCCTCACAGTCATTAGTGGAATAGCTAAGCAGCACAGAGTAAGAAAAAGGACTCATTGATCTCTGTCTGCCAGGCCAAGCAAGCATTCAGGAGGAGTATGTGAAGAACCTGAGGCTTGGTGACAGGATCAGAAACCAATATCATGTCTGAAGGCTGTCCTGAGACCAGTAAAAAGTATTTGGTTTGGTGTGACAATTCAGAGCTAAAAGATCAGTGGAGTCAGGTTTGTCATGGACTGTGCTTTGAAGGAAGTTTGTCCTTTTTTGGGGGGTGGAGGGGGTGTCATGGGGTTTGAGCTCTGGGCCTGGGTGCTATCCCTGAGCTCTCCAGCTCAAGGCTATAGCCCTACCCCTTGAGTCTCATCCTTACTTCCCCTTTTCTAGGCAATTAAGTGGAGATAAGAGTATCATGGTCTTTCCTGCCCAGGCTGGCTTTGAACTTCTATCTTCAGATCTCATCTTCCTGAATAGCTTGGATTATAGGAATGAGCCACCCAGGCCGGATGAAGTTTGTCCTTTCAGAGAATCCCAGAAGCTCTTTATCATAAGATTCTACCACAAACACTGTCACTTGTCCTACAGAAGGCCAGTGCACAAAAAGAAAATACTTGTAGATTTTGACCTTGCCAGGAAGGTTGATGAGTCAATGTACATTCCTTCATCTAAGAGTGCAGCAGAGGTGGGAACATTTGGATCATGAAGACATGAACTAGAAACTCCAAGATGTGGAGACATTGCCTGTGCGGTCCTACCGTGTGTCCATGCATTCTGTCTAGATGGGTCGGTAGTCTATGACCTTCAGAGGCTGAAGGTAGCTTAAGATTGAGATACACAAGAAGACAACACAAGAAGATTGTTCACATGAGTCCTGGTAGGGGAGCCATAGATGGAGTTAGGACATTCTGACACCTTGAGATAAGGGATGTAACACCAAGTGCTTTTGGAGCTACTCTTGTTTACATTAGAGGCTATGCTTCTTAAGAATGATACTGAATTGCTTGCTGTAAAAGTCTTGGCCAGTATTGGGCCAAAGGTGAAGAGCAGAGGAAGAGTCCCCTGGACTGGTTGGTATTGTCTATTGATGAGTCAAGTGAGAATACAGCCCACGTTCTCTGCCCTGAGGAAGTCTGAGGACAGACAGCAGCAGGACTTCTGACATCTTACCCTTGAAGTTCCTTCCTTCCCTTCTTTGCTTTTCCTTTCTTTTCTTTTCTTTTTTTGTCTGTTATGGGATTTGAACTCTCGCCTGGTGTTGTCCCTTAGCTCTTTAGCTCAAGGCTAGTGTGCTACCTCTTAAGCCACAGCATCACTTCCTGTTTTCTGGTGGGTAACTGGAGATAAGAGTCTCAAGGACTTTCGTGCCTGGACTGACTTTGAACCACAATCCTCCGATTTCAGCCTCCTGGGTAGCTAGGACTGCAGGTGTGAGCCACCCATGCCTGGCCTGTTCCTTCCCTTCTTAGAACATTCAGCCTCAAGCTAGAGAAGTCAATGGTTTGCTCAGTGCTGTCAAGCGCTGGCTTCCAGCGACTGGCTGGCTAATCTTCAGTGTTACTGGCCTTATGCATCCGCATGTGCACATTTAAAATGGAAACAATGAAACAAACCATGACAAACAGAAGAGTCAAAAGTGAGCTAAATTCTCTGTGGTGTCTTCGTCAAACAGTATTTTTCCTGCTGTGTAGGATCTTCTATTTAAAATCCTAATAAGCCAGAAGTTCCTTTACCTCTCCAGTTCTGTTTCATCATCTATAAGAAGATTTCTATCTAAACTTCCCTTGCAGAATGATTGTGAGAAAATGATACATGTATTTCTCTTGTCTTTCTAGCCTATGGGAAGCTGTGAATGGCAACATTATTGTCATTTAAAATCTTTATTTGAGAACTGATTCTTCTTTATTGATGGTTAGTTGTGTAGGACTGCTTGCTTGTCTGAATGTCCTTATAAGATTATTTAACCTGGGCTGGGATGTAGCTCAGTGGCATAGCTCTTGCCTAGCAAGTGCAAAGTCCTGGGTTCGATCCTCAGTACCAAAAAAAAAAAAAAAAGATTATTGAATCTATAACTGAAGATTAGATGTGTCTGCAGTGGGAACATACAGGACATTGGCCCATATATATATATATATATATATGTGTGTGTGTGTGCGTATATATATGTGCATACATATATATAATATAGATTTATATATACCATATATCATATATGTATCATATATATAAATCTATATGATATATATTTTTGGGGGTGGGGAGAAGATGCTGGAGATTGAATGAAGAGCCTCACACATGCCAGTCAAATGATATACTGTGGAGCTGCACTGCCAGCCTCAGAGAGAAATTTTTAAAATCCATGAGACTCCTACTAAACACAGTGACATGAGTAAAGTCATCTCATAGCCTTGCCAGCTTAGACTTAATGTGGACAAAGCTTCAGGGGCTTTTCTACCTAGGAAGGAAGGTTTAAGAGCAATCTGTTTTCTGCGCTCTTGACTTGTTTACTGTCTAAGATGCTTTTCCAGCTTATGTATAAAAATACATAGAAAAATTGCTAGGAATGTATTTCCTTGGGTATATATATTTTTCCGCCAAAGCATAAGACCTTACTTAGATGACTAGCAATTAAGGAATTTTTGTGGTTTATTTCCTGATCTAACTGCTTACTCCTGAAGAAAGCAGTTCTGACAAGCTTGAGTTAACATGGATCTTAGCAAAACTGGAGAACAAAAAAAAAATGTGTATATACATACACACATAAAGATTTAGATATAAAAAATTCAAGCTGGCATTTCAGCAATAAAACTCTTCTTAAAGTTACTTTTCATAGATCATACAGAATACTTTTTCTTCCTTGTATTCTGCTTAAAACAAACAATTGTGACTAATACACATTTTAATAACACTGAAGACATGCAGGCGAATAACTAGATCAGTGATGGTAATGCTTAAATTCAGAGGACTTTGAATTAATAAAACCTTTTGGATGTAAAGATCTCAACACATTTTTTTTCATATATTTTTATTGTAATTAGTAGAAGGGTTACATTATATTTACCAGATAGGAGGTACATTAATTCACATACATTGATACCTATTCTCATGTCTTGGTCCCCATTTCCCTCCCCCCTGCCCCCACCCCTTCAACACATTTTTATATAAATTTGATCTCTATACCCTGTTAGCATTAATTGATACTGAATTTATTATTTATTTCTTGTGTGTATTTCAGTCCTGGCCATTGAACTCAGGGCCTGGACCCTGTTCCTGAGCATTTTTGCTCAAGGCTAGTACTCCACCACTTGAGCTTCACTTCTGGAATTTTTTGTAATTAATTGGAGATAAGAATCTCACAAACTTTCCTGCTGAGGCTGGCTTCAAACCTTGACTCAGATCTCAGCCTCCTGAGTAGCCGAAATCACCTATGGGAGCCACTAGCTATGTTTTAATTTTTTAAAATGTATTTTAGGTATTCCTCAGAGGAGAAATTCAGAGATGTACTTGTCGGTGTCAAGTTGAAAACCTGCACGGTCCTGAAGGTGGGTCAAAGCAAGCAAGGCATGAAACAGCAGCATGACAAAATCTTTTCATGTTTCTGCCAACTCTGGGCTAGGCTCACTGTTGTAAGATGATTTCTGGCAGTTCGTAGGCTTGATGGCTGCCTGCCTGGCTTAGGAGAAGAGTGATGCTTGGTCATCATGGCTCTGGTAATTTTCTGCAACCTTCCTCAGCTTCTCCGGATGGCACCGGCCGTGAGAGGGACTGTACACTGCGTAGGAATGCTGAGGATGAGGAAATTCAGAGCCCTGCCATCCGAGTTCGAATCACAGGGTCCACGTCAGGACGGAGTCCTGAGGAGAATCAGTTTTACTCAGATCACAGGGGCTGAGATGATCTGTAGGCAGAAGAACACAACGGCACGTGGTCTGGGACACTGGCACCCAGGGTGCGTTCTGGGGACCCTGCTTGAAGGTAGAGGGGAGGGAGGGCTGCGTGCGCGCTCATGTGGGAACATGGGGCTGCAAAGGCCTTGAGCAGGAACAAAGGGCACAGAGTCAAAGCAGCAATTTAGACACTGGATAGCGACTACAATGATAATAGCTTACCTCGATGTGTGTTTTATATTTTTTTCTTCAGGTCTCTGGTGAGGAAGGGGTGAGAAATAAACCTATTTTGCAGATGAAGTAGGAGTTCCAAAAAGTATATATTTAGAACTAATTACAGAGCCGGGATAATAAGGATTTAGGCCTCTTAACGTTGGTAGTCTTTTCTTTCAACAGTATTATTATTTATGATATAAATCATAACAATTGCATCAAAGATTACTCCAGTTTTAGAATGTTTTCCTAGCTTGTCCACAAAATATTTGCTGAATGCTTGCTATCATATGCCAGGCATTATGTGAGGTGTCAAGGCTCAGGAAAAGTAATACCATGGAAGCCACATAAATGAGTCATCAGCTAAAGGAAATTGAAGAGTAGTACAGCATTCAACTAGTCTTGAGACAGATGGAGGGTGGTAAGGGAAGCCTGATGGAGTAAATTGTCCTCACTAAACACTTCTACACCAGTAGGGGAAGTCAGATAAAATGGTGGGAGGGAACAAAGCTTTCCAACAGAAGGAGAAGCATTTACAAAGATCCTGGGGTGAGTGTGAGGAAGAAAAACAGGATAGAGTTGAATATGACCAGGGTTCTAAGTACCAGAGATTAAGTTGTGGAGAGAAAGGAAGCCACAGAAGTTGGCTGTGGCCACACAGAGGCTTGAGTGATTCAGCCTTATTCTGAAGAAGAGGAAAGATATGGGAATGTACCAGCTTGCAATATGGAAATGGGAAAATGGAGAGGACAAACTGGCACAGAACACCTACTCTGACTATCTCAGTCACAGAGAAGTGACACAATGACTTAAAGTTTGCGATGTTAAAATTGTGAGTTTAACCAGGGGGGTGAGGTCTGAGGATTATGTTTACAGGCAGGAAAGTCTGTGACATAGCTGTAATTAATCACTAAAAGCCAGAAATAAAAGTGTGATTTAGGTGATAGAGTACTGGCCTTGAGCTAAAAAAAGCTTAGGGACAGTGCTGAGGCCCTGGGGCCAGCACAACAAACAAAGAGACAAGAATGGAATTGGACAAGTTACATTCGCATTTGACATTCCTATCTGAATTGACTATACCAGTCACTCCTGATGTGTTTTTTTTTTTTTTTTTTTTTGTAGGACTTGTTCAAATTTCCAAATGAGGAAATTCTATACCCGACAGATACAAATGAGGAGGAAAGAAATAGCTCCTGTGGGGAATAAAAAAGATTTAGGCAAATGTGCAGTATTTGCTTACTAATTAATTCTGCTAAATTTTGATGGCATCCTATGCTTAGAAAACCCCTGTTTATTTATGGAATTGAAAGTCTGTACACTCGCCGTTATCAGCAAGCAGAACATAGTCTTCAACCAGGTATCAGCAGCTCAAGTAATCTCTAGGCTGATACAATGCTCCACAACTCTGCCTGATAAAGGCAATTCTAATTTAGTGCTGACAGTAATTATCAGTAATATTAAATGAATACATTGGAGCTATTTACATGTGTCATTCATAGTTTCCGTAAGCTAAGGAAAAATGATTATAATTGTCCTTATTAGTTATCATATTTCATGTTTGCGTAATGAAATTCTTTCTGTCTCTGTTTTTCTCTTTCTTGTCCCTCTCTCTGGTTTTGTTTTGGGACTATCTTAATGAAGGAAAAGAGCTTACAGTATTTTGAAATACTTGTAAGGCATGAAATAGCACTTTCTAACTCATTAGTTAGGTTTTATTCAAAGATTTCTTTGTGTTGTATTGTTTCTGAGCACATAGCAGCCCAAGGGAAACATGAAAGCAGAGTAGCCAGTTAAATTTCACCTGAAAACCACCTAAAGAAACAGAGAAAGAAACAGAGAAAACCTCTGAGGCTTAGGAACATTTAAAGGTGTGGAATTCTATTAGGAGTTAAGTGTGCAAATCTGAAGCATATCTTTTGTTCTCTGAATATCACCCCCACTAGAGTCTAACTCAGAGTAAGGCTATCAGGGAACTTTTTTTCTAATACATGGATTACCTATCCTTATTAATTTAAAAACTTGATTCAATATGTCAAACCTTGCGTGATAGTTAAAGCTATGAGATTGTCACTTGATTTATTTATGGAGAACAATATCTCAGTTACTTAGTTCAACTGGAAGAATAATTTCAAAAAATATATTCTTTCCAGTTAGCAAACATCCTTATTTGCTTGTTTGTTTATCTTTTGGCTCAGGTCTTGAACCCAGAACCTGGAGCTTCTGCTTCTTTTGGTTAAGGCTAGTGCTCTAGCACTTGAGTTATAACTATTTCTGGCTTTGTACTGGTTAACTGATGATGTGAGTAGTTTGGATTTGTCTGCTGGTCTGATTCCAAACCTTGATCCTCAGCTCTGAGCCTCCTGAGTAGCTAGGATTATAGGTGTGAACTACCAGTGCCCAGTTGAAGTTCTAGTTTTGAAATCATTTTCCTGCCCAAGGCGATTTAACATCCAATGCATCACCTTCTCTGAGAGTCCTCCTCAATGTTTTCTGCTAGCCCTGGTTAGAGGCCATACTCCCTTCTCTGTCCAGCCAGCATCTGTACTATAAGCAACTGTTTAATTCATCTTCCTCACCAACCTCCCCACCAAGATGAGCCTGGGCTGCAGGAAGTCACCCCGAGATGGGACTCCTCCCCCTCACCCCCCAATAATCCAGCGGTTTGTGTCACGTGTCGTAGACAAAGTCTTGATTTTCATCACATTGTAGGAGTCATTTGAAAATGCATCAGAGCCTGTGGGTGGGGGTGAAGGGAAAACTCTGGGTGTGTGAGAGAGAAGGGGTGACATAGTCCCCAAAGAAATATACTATTTATCTGACTTGTGTAACTAACACCTCTGAACATCACCTTGATAATAGCAATAAAAAATTTAAAATGAGGCAAAAGAAAAACACACTTGAAATTGGAAAAAATAAAAGACATGATACATTTCCCTTTTAACAAAGTTGCACACATGCTTATCTGTATTTCACATAAAGTCACCTGGGTATTAATATCTTGATTCTTCTCCCTCCTTCCTCTTGTTTCTAAGACTTTTTGGTAGGTTCCATTATGCTACATCTGTTTTCATGAGCACATCGAAGGCGAATTCGCCTGCCCTCTCCCTCCTCCTCCCATCCCCATCTGCTAGTTCCTTTTCCATCCCAACAGTCTGCCTTTTACAATCATATTGTGTTATGATAATTAGACCTGAGTTCTGCCTAGGAGTGAAAGTGCACGATGTTTGTCTTGCTTCCTTTTTGTCTTTACTCAAGGCAGCTCTTGCCCTTACACCCTTGGGTGGCAGCGCGACCACCATCCTTTCCCCCTAGGCCTAAGCCATCTGCCCTGGCATGTCTCATGACTTCATCTTGATGGTGTCATTACTCTTTTTCCCCCCCCCTCAAATGATGATTAATGGGTTTGCTTTTATTTCTTTACAGACAGAATAAGCTCATTGTTTTTTAAGTCTAGATTCAATTTCATTCTGAATGCTTCAGTTGTTTCTAGAAAGCTGCTTCCAGGAAGACAGAGGTGTTACCATCATTGATTCCCACTTCCAATGATTCCTTACATTTTAATTTTTGTGTCCAAAGGACACAGACTTTCCTGCTCAGGCTCACTTTGAACCTTAATTCTCAGATCTCAGCTTTCTGAGTAGCTGAGATTACAGGCTTGAGCTACCTGTGCACCTCGCTATCCTAAACACTCCTTTCTCTGTTGTTTAAACTTGCTATAAGATGCCTTTTGCTCATTGGCAGTTCCCTTACCACCTGAGCCACTCCTCCAACCTCCCTAAACACTTAAATAAGTTTTGAAAACTCTTTTCCAGAGCACAACTTCCAAGGAGCATGATTGTTTGGTTTACTGTCAATCATTGTCTATCCCTTCAAATATTTGCACACTTCATTCAGCTATCAGTCTTTAAGCAAGGACATTAAGTTTGAACCTTTAGTTTTGGAATTCTAGTAGAGATCTAATATAATGTTCCTTTATTTGTTGTTTCCTTCCAAGGTACAACTTTGAGCAACACTCAAATAGGTCTATGGATCATCTGTACTAGGGTCAGACTTACTTTTACTAGAAAGGGGAAAGTATCTCTGAATGGCACTGAGTCTATTCACTTAGGCAGTATCCAAATTTGTAAAAATAAAATGAGCTGGGCATTCTATTAATAAGTAAATTTAGTTGGGTTTCCTGTGGTTCCCACCCATTATCCTAGCCACTTAAGAGGCTGAGATCTGAGGATCACAGTTCAAAACCAGCTTGGGCAGAAAAGCACATGAGCCATCACCCTCCCCCCCCACATCAACCACCAAAATTCAGAAATGGAGCTGTAGCTCAAGTGGTAGAGCATTTGTATTGAACAAAATACCTCACAGGCAGACAGCATCTTGAGTTCAAGCTTCAAGACCAGCACAAAAAGAAAAACAAACAAAAAAACCCTCCAGAAAGTAAATTTATATTATTGGCTACTGAGAACCCCTGATTCCACCCTCCCCCTCACCATTAGCCTGTTCAAATTAGCTTGTTTCATTATGTGTGTGGTTTGAGAGGTTCCTGTCAAGCTGACATTTCTCAGTTACTTTTGAGGAACTCTGCTTTTCTAACCCCACTTTCCACAGGACTTGTCCAGCACAGCTTTAAATGACACTGTCAGTCTATGGTTTCCAACTTCATAACTCTGGCTGCTTCCCTCATTCAGTTCCCAAAGTTCAGTACCCTACTGTCATTTCCATTTGAACGTTTACTGCATCTCATGCTCCATAGTCGGAAAGTTTACAATGGCTAAAATGTCGTTCTTGATTTCCAGTCTGACATCCCAAACTTGTCCTTCTTCAAGCTCTCTCAGTTCCAATGAGAAGTAGTCATTTTCTCTAGTCACTTCAAGCTCCTCCCTGTCCTTCTCCCCTTCCATCTCAGGTCACTAAGAAGCAGTGTTGAAAGGGTACATGTTTTTATTTATATGGGAAGGTTAGACCTAGATTATTATAAACATATGTGAAAAACATACACAGAGCCACATGTACATACACACTAACAAATCATCTAAAATAGAGCACATGCAGGAGAGGGTCCCAATGGTGCAAATCTTTTAAACAACTCACCTACATTTTAATAAAATGAATACCAGGAAGTCAGACATGTTTTGTCAGAGTGGGAGGTCAAGAAAACATGACAACAGGCAGATGTTGAGGGGCGAGGAAGTATGGAATAGCACAAATATAGTCATAACACATAATATACCTATGTGCAAATGAAAACAGGTAGCTTGAGGGGATGAGTGGGGCTGAGAGAGATGGGAAGAGTGAAGAAAGAAGTATTGATCAAGATGTATTGTGCTCATAAACTGGCCCTCTAGTACAACTACTTAAAATAATAAAAAAAATAATAAAACATGTGAGCAAGCAGATATTTTCAGTACAACACTCAACACTTTCTGAATCCACCCACCTTTCATCTCCTTGCCTGCCATCTTATTAGACCAGACCACCATTATCCTTTGACTAGCTCCTGTGATGGGTTTGTCACCATCCTCTTGGCTTGCTTCTGACCTCCATTCTGCAATACCAGTACCTTTTTGTAATATTCGAATGCATTATTCCACTGCCCAGAACACGCTTGGAGCCACCATCATTATCATAACAACACCTAAGGCTCCAACCACATCCTATAAAAGAAGAACACTCCCATGGTCTGCTTCTCCAGCAGCCTCTCGGAGGACTCTGCCCTTGTTCACCTCCTGCTAATGTAAGGGCTTTAGACTTGCTAGTTCATCAGTCTAAATGCCCTCCACTCGACTTTCTCCAGCACCACTCTGTTCTTCTCTTAGGGGATTTTCCTGTCCAAGCTGATGCCTTTCCATGAATCCCCGTTTCCTTACATGGCTGGACTTGCTTTAAATTGGCAAGTGCTTGAATTCTAGTGTATGCTTATTTTTATGTTGATCGTCTGGAGTTCCTGATTGGGGATTCTAGTGGGAGGACCATTTTTCATTTGTTGCTGTCTTGCAGTGTATAGGAGGAGCCCAGCACAAAATACTTGTTAGATGTCAGAAGTTAATCCATGCCCCTTTTCCATATTGGCTGACTATGCTGAACTCTCGCCCAATTCTAAATGATTACACTGCTGTCATGGTTTTCATTATTTGGTGAACATAGTGAATTAGCCAAAGAATTAGAGGATTCAGAGTACCTCACAAGAGGTTGGGGACTTTGTTTAGTGGAAGAGCATTTCAGCTGGAGGTAAGGGTGGGAGTGGTGAAAGATATGCTAAAGAGTGGGGAATGTGGCCTAGTGGTAGAGTGCTTGCCTAGCATGCATGAAGTCCTGGGCTTGACTCCTTGGTCCCATATACACAGAAAAGGCTGGAAGTGATGCTGTGGCTACTGTGGTAGAACACTAGCTTTGAGAAAAAAACAAACAAAAAAAACCTTAAGAACAATGCCTAGGCCCTGAGTTCAAGTCCCAGGACTGGCAAAAAAAAAATACACTACAGATCCTCTAAAGGTACTTGATGTGATGTTTTTCTGGTTGATAAGTTTGATATACCTTGGAATATTTACTCCAATTTTTATTCGAAGTATGGCAGTATGCATTCAATTAGATCTTCAGGATATTGAAATTGTCCTTTTCTGTATCATCCGTCATGCTATGTAGGTAGTTGAATATATTATGCCCAGAATTTAGTATATGCATTAAATACGATTGAGTTCACTAGCAAATGTAAAAATAGAACAAAATACAACACTTTGCTCACAGATTGGAGGTGAGGTGATTGGTATGCTAATTAAAGGTGACCTCAGCACTCTTAATATTAACCTCCTGATTTTCTCCAGTGTTTCAGGTAAGAAAAAAATTATTCTTCAATATTCGTAAGAATGAGATTGGATAAAAGACACAAATGAAGTCCAGACCAAGTACAAAAACGTAGGCTCCTTCTGCTGGCTGTTCAACTAATGCAGACTTAGTCAGAGGATGAGATAACTATCTGCAGCCATTCCATTGCTCAGACTTCAAATTACAGTAATTATGACAATTTGTACCAATAGCCATGAGGTGGGATTTTTGATGTGGTTAAAAATAACATCCGTAAAAACCCAATAAAAATTACATTTTGCTAATTTTCTGATAAGATACTGTTTTAACTATTCTGTGTCTTCGGCTGTTACTGCTTTTCAATTAGAGCATTACTTTAAAAATTGTTTTAACCCTTTTTGTCTCCTAGATCCAATTGTATCCTCGGTAATGCATTTGTTTTAGTGCTGCTAAACGTACTAATTGTTTTGTGTGAATTTTGCCTCTCAAACTGATACTAATCTTTGACATTTCATTAATGGGCTGGTTGCTAAATCTCCATACAAGCAGACTAATTTCATCACTAAGTTTGTTCTTTATGGCTTAGAAAACAGTGCCTATTCCATAGATTCTGTTTGCCTGGAAGATTTCTTTTTTCCTGCAGCCCTTTAATTTAGAAAGAAGAAAAAGAAAACAAACAACCAAAAAAAAGCAAGTGAAATACGTCAGGCTTAGAGTAACAAAGGACACATGTTTTTTCTTATATGTGAAAGTTAAATCTAAATGGTAAGCATTTATGAAAATATATGCAGAATCAAATGCAGACATGCACAAACAAATTAACCGAACTATGATATATGCTGGGGGGACATCCAATGGGGTAACTACTCTGAACAACTAATTTATAGTTTAGCCAAATGAACAAAAGGAAGCTGGAGCATGTTGTAGAAGGACCAGGTTAAAAGTGGGAAGACAGACAATGCAGAGAGGAAGGTTAGGCAAAAACAGTCCTGGGCTGGGAGTTTGGCCTAGTGGTAGAGGGCTTGCCTAGCATGCACAAAGACCCGAGTTCGATTCCTTAGTACCACATACATAGAAAAAATGGTGCTGAGGCTCAAGTGGTAGAGCTCTCGCCTTGAGCAAGTCCAAGGGCAGTGCTCAGGACCTGAGTTCAAGCCCAGAACTGGCAAAAAAAAAAAAAAACAATCCTAATATTCCATGTACATATATGAAAATGGAACCAGACAGGCAGAGGAGGAGTGGCATTGATCAAGATGCAATATACTGGTGTTGCCTTGAAACTCCTTTTACAGCTGCTTAAAGATCTTTTTTTTTTTTTTTTTAAGGGAGAAAAGAGTTTCTAGGATGGCTCTACTCAGCTATCAGTAAAAGCAAACAACAATGATGAGAGAAATAATGGCATCCCCTAAATAGGTTGAGTCTCTAATTTTGGTCAGAGAAAAATGGCTTGTTCACCCCAGGAGAGCAACCATTGTTGAGCACTCTCAGACCCACTGAATTCATTGTTTCAGTCTCCCGTGGTGTTCTGTGTTTATGTCCTTAAATCTCTTTCTTCTCAGCTCTCTCTCTCTCTCTCTCTCTCTCTCTCTCTCTCTCTCTCTCTCTCTCTCTCTCTCTCTCTCTCTCTGTCTCTCTCTGTGTGTCTATCTCTGTGTGTGTGTGTCTCTCTCTCTCTTTGTGTCTCTCTCTGTGTCTCTGTCTCTCTCTCTCTCTCCCTCTCTCTCTCAAAAATTTGTGCCAGGACTGGGGCATGTAGTCAGGGCCTCAAACTCTCATTTGACTTTTTCACACAAGGCTATTGCTCTTCTGTTGGGGTTTTTTGCTAGTTAATTGGAAATCGGAGGCTTTCTAGCTCTTTTTTTTTGCCTGAACTGGCTTTGAACAGTAGGCCTCAGATCTCAGCCTCCTGAGTATCTTGGGTTGTAGGCATGGGTCACCAGTACTTAGCTCCCTCTCAGTGAATTTTGTTTATTTAAAAATCACATATCTTCTCATTCCTTTATTTCACAGATGATAAATGAAGACATGAAGGGCTCAGTGGTCTATTGAAGTGTGCGTGGATGATGAGAAAGTACCAAAAGGAAGGCTGGCTGTGGGGCCTTCTTATTCCCCACAGGCCTGTACGTGAATAAGTATCATTTTTTTTTTTCTGAAAACTGGGGCCTGGGGATGATGAGATTAAATTATGCCCCCCTTCAAGACTTTGCCATTTGAGCCATTCTTTCACTTTTGGGTTTTTGGTGGTTAGAGATATGAATGTGAAGGACTTTCCTACTGTACTAGTTACAAACCAATATCTTTAGACCTCAAACTCCATAGTATCTAGGATTAAAGGTGTGAGGTGCTGGCTCATTTTGGTCTTGTGTTCTTTATGACCAGTTTGTTGCTACTATAGAGAATCAAGACATGGTTTGGGGGACAAATAGCAGAATGATTTTCTGGCTTCTACAGGAATAAGATGCTGGTTATACAGCAGCATATAAGAGATTAATCAGAAGAACAAACATTTTATTAAAATTTGAGATTATGGAACTCCTCAGGCTACCACCATCTCCAAATGTTGTTTCTTCATGGCTTTCAGCCAATTCTTGAGTCTCTTTACCCCAGCTCTTCAATTGGTAAGATGGGAACTGTTACAGGGTGATTAATTTGTCTCCTAAGGGGGTTGTTTATATTAATTAACTACTGTTAAGTGTTTTGGAGATGAAAAGTGCTAACTACTTGTGTCATGATTACCCATGAAATATGACAACTGCCTACTGGAAGAATGAACTGTCAAATCCATGGAAGGGGGGAGCCCCACAACAGCAGACCCCAAGGACTAAAGATACTCATTACAGTTGCATCCCAATTAAAGGAGTATAAACTGCCTTCTGAACTGTATGTTTGAAATTTTCAACACTGGGAACACATTTTCCCATGACAGTGACCATGAGACCATGATAACATTTTTTTCTTTGGATATATTTCCCCTATAGATTCAACTACACCTCGGTCTCCATATTCTAAAATATATCAATTGTTTCTCTTTCTTTTTTTTTTTTTTTGCCAGTCCTGGGCTTGAGCTCAGGGCCTGAGCGCTGTCCTTGGACTTTTTCAAGGCTAGAGCACTACCACTTGAGCCTCAGCACCACTTCCGGCTTTTTTCTATTTATGTGGTACCGAAGAATTGAACCCAGGTCTTTGTGCATGCTAGGCAAGCACTCTACCACTAGGCCAAACTCCCGGCCCTCAATTGTTTCTCTTTCTGTGTAAACTCCATTAATCTAAAGGTGGTATTGTTGGTAGGAAAGAAAGACATTCTCTCTCTCTCTCTCTCTCTCTCTCTCTCTCTCTCTCTCTCTCTCTCTCTCTCTCTCTCTCTCTCTCTCTCTCATCCTGGGGACTGAACTCAAGGCCTGAGCACTGTCCTTGGACTTTCTCAAGGCTAGATCTCTACCTCTTGAGCCACAGCATCACTTCAGGTTTTTGTTTTTTCTATGTATGTAGTATCGAGGACTCGAACCCCAGTTTTCGTACCTGCTAGGCAAGTACTTTTCCACTAGGCAAAACTCCCAGCCCCAAGTTTTGATTTTTATTTACATTGTTCAAAGCAGATCAAACATGTAAGTGGAACAGAAATGGCTCCTGCACTCCTGCATTGAGTAAATGAACATTGAAGGATATTAGTTTATTTCCTCCTAACACTTTTAGGAAATTTAGAAAGAAAAACTCACTTGAAATAAAGGAATAAAATGTCAGACTTTGGGACTATGTTTTGCCATTGACTGTATCCTTACCTTCCAAATTATGAGGTCATATATCTGTACTGTGCACTGGAATTTATGTTTAATTCTATAGTGCACTCTACCTGCAAAGCTAATATGCTTTTATCAACATTTATTACTATGGTAACACATCATTTTCTTTTGAGACAATTTGTAAACTTCAGTGTGCTTTCTTAATTTTTATTTATTTTCTGGTTTTTGCACATGCCAATTTGCTTTTAATAAGGTCAAGGTAGCCAACCTGGTCTGGTTCTGTATACCTGTAATCCCTGCAATGAAGGATGGGAGAGGTTCAGCCCAGAGCAAAAGGAGATGAGCCCTATCTGAATCTTACACAAAAGGCAATAGAGTTGGAGGTGTGGTTCAAAGATAAGGGGCCTGCCAAACAAACATGAAGTGCAGACGTCACACTCTAGTAGGAAATACAACAGATTAAAAAACATCTTATCTATTTTCCAGTTTAATCCTAAATATTGATGAGCATGTCTTGAATAAGATTATAACAAAACACAATGTGAAATCAATTCTCATTTCAAAAGCAATCATTAGAGCCAGCCCTTTTGTGAGGCTAAAATCTGAGGATTGTGATTTGGCCAGAAATGTCTGTGAGACTATGAAATTAAGAAAAAGTTGGAAGTGCAGGTGGTGTGGCTTAAGTGGTAGAGTGGCAGCTTTGAGCAAAAAAAGCCAAGCAAGAGCATGGGACCCTGAGTTCAAGCCCCTGTACTGGTATCAGTAAATACATACATATATACATGGATACATACATACATGCATAGCATCAATTTGAAAACTTACTACCATGCTTATTTAATTTTGACTTAAGCATCTTGATTTGCATAGTCACTTGAAACTTACATGCTGGTGTAATTTTATCCTCAAAAAATTCTTAGCTATGATCTAGATCTAGGGTAATCTTCCGCACAGAGAGATGGAGAAGGTCACTGTAGACTTTTAGCAAACATTAAATGACCTATGTTTATACGTGTGACTAGAATCTACTAGCATTACATAAATTCTATTTATCCCTTGGGACAGGAGACTATAGTAGCATTTGAGGACCATTTGAGATTTTAATCTAAAAGCTATCATCAGTTCTATGTTTCTGGGAATAGTTCATTCTTAAATATTTTTCACAAATATGACTATTACTTTCTGTGTTCTGAATTATAATGTTCCTATTAGAAATAGTTTTCTTTTAGAGAATGCAATCTTAATGGTAAAGAGGAACAGTATCTCCCACTGGAGATATTGTCTAAGTGAAAGAAAGAGTGATGCAAATGGAATAGTTTAAAAGATTAAAAAGATTGTGTTTTCATAATGGCAAATTAAGTACAAGAGTTGGGTTTATGCAAACTAAATGTGTACATATATATGTACGTATGTCTGTACGTATGTATGTATGTACGTATGTATGTATGTATGTATGTGTGTGTGTCTGTATATGTTTTAGGTAGGTTGTGGTGCTTGAACTCAGGGCCTCTGCACTGTCCCTGAAGTCTTTTGCTGAAGACTAGGGCTCTACTTCTGCTTTTCTGATGGTTAATTGGTAATAAAAGTCTCATGTACTTTCCTGCCTGGGCAAGCTTCGAACCCCAGTCCTCAGATCTTACCCTTCCTTATTAATTTTGAGTAGCTAGGATTATAATCATGAGCCAACAGCACCCAGCCAAGTTCAACTTTTCAATTCTTTTCGTGTTCATGTCCCTGCATTCACATTTTCAGTCTCCAGTTACTGCCTCAGCCCCTGAGGCAAATGGCAGGGAAATACTCCTAGAACCTGAAAAAGACAGAGAAAGGAATGGGGAAGTGTCTCAGTCCAGCAGAGGAATAAGTCTCTTGGAACACAGGAAAGGTATCCTATGCGTGTGGTGGAAAATAGGTCCGTTGCAGGCTGCACATTTTTGGCAGGCAGGCAGGCAGGCAGGCAGGCAGGCAGGCAGGCAGGCAGGCAGGCAGGCAGGCAGGCAGGCAGGCAGGCAGGCGTGTTGACTTTCTCACCTTGGGCTCCAGCTCCAGCAGCCTTCCTGCAGGCCTCGGGGATGTGCGCGTGCACGTCTCTGCCCCAGGTGCAGAGGCCAGGCCTCCGGGCAGGCTCAGGCCTGTGAGCAGCTCCCAGGAAAGGCCCTGTGCCACCACCCCCACCCGGACCACCTCCATCTCACCCACCCCGCCTCTGCTTCTTTGTCTTCCCTTCCCATCACTCTTTGTAACATGGGGTTGAAGCTACACCTGCTTATATCGTGGAAGCCACAACTCTCCCCACAGCGGATAGAAGAGACTTTTTCTTTTTTTTCTATTCCAGGATGCATTTTTCTCCCCTTCTTTCCGTTTCATGGTAAGACTCCATGTCTGCTTTATTGCAAGGAAAAGTTTTGCAAATGTAGCGCATGGCAGCCGAGTGAGGACGGACCTTTCTCCAGTCAGCGCACATCATGTGGACTCATTGGAAGCCATAAAGCCGGATGTGCCCAGGTTGCCATCTTCGTTGTTGTGATCTAAAGAGGAAATGGATTCTAGAGGCTTCTTCTGAGGGCAGAGGACCCTGGTGATAGGTGGCTCCAGCCCCATGGCCTGATGTGAGAAATGTCTAGAGCCACTGAGACAGAGGGAAGGAAGGGTGACATTGTCCAAAAAGAAATATCCTCATTGCCTGACTTAAATAAATGTAGCCCCTCTGTACATCACTTTTACAATATCAATAAAAATTTTAAACTAAAGACACATCTGAAAAATGCCACTGCTCTCCTGAAATCACAGTGACAGAAACAACTTATTGTCCAAATGGGAATTATCTATTGTCTACAGTATTTTACATTCTTGTGACGTTTTCAGAAAATGAACAGTTTTGTGTGGATTTCAAGTCACTCTGTGATGCAAACAGCGATGGCATTGTGCTTCTTCTTAGTTCATCTCAGACTTTGATTCTTGGAGAAAAGGAATTTAAGTATGATTATTATTTTAAGATACAATAATAAATGACTGTGTATTAATCACACTTGGTCAACTTGCCTTTTTGAATTCAGATCTTCTCATTGCCACATACTCTTTTCTGTCAGACTGACTGGTCAGGAGTTGACAAACCTCATTTATTCAACGATCAACCAGCAAGCAAAGAAATATCATCCCAGCGATATGCACTTATTATTTGCAACATAGGCTGAAACAAACAAACCTACTTTAGGATGAGAAAAATAAGATTCTTGCAGCACAAATCTATAAACCTGGGATCTAATAAACATATAGTGAGCAGAGGTTGGTTGGATTAGAGGAGGTAATATCTGTAACATGCTGGGCCCTGAGTGTGACCCACAAGGAAGCACTAAATAAAATCCTGGTTGGACTAGTCTTGATACTAGTTCCTCAGATTTTATTCAAATCAAATAGGGTAAAGCGGGAAACTGACAACTACTGCTCAGTAGCTGTCTGCTCTGATTTACACGGGATACAAGACAGATGCTGGAATTGTTTAGGCACCACAGTAGGGTCTCCAATAGGGAGAGAATCCACAGGGTTTCCCCAGAGGACAATGGTATGGCTTCCTCTGGCACTGCTGGTGATGGTGTCAGAGCAGTCTGTGTTTCATCAACCAAATAATGAAGTTCTGGTGCCTTGGTATCACTTGAATTACCAAAAAGTCAACATCAACTTTGGCTGGCAACTTCCTTCTGGGCTTAAGAATACGTTCTGTGTTTCTGAATATGTCATCAGTTTGTAACTCGCTTCATTGCCTTGCCTCTGGTCTAGATCAACCTGCTGTGTTAGAACCAGAACTTCCTGTGGGAGCTCAAGTCTTGGATGGTGGGCAGAGCTCTGAGGTGGTGTTTTGCCACAGGGCCCATCTTGCTTGCTCGGACTGGATCTGTGTGCAGTAGCTTGACCGAGGAGCCAATCACTTAAACTCAAAAGCGTGTATGGGATTTGGTGGGAAGATGTGAGTCTCATCTGAAACTAGTCCAAGTCCAAGATCACCACTCATGTTTCCAGAAGTGAAACCCAGTTGAGTGACCAGCAACCTTGAGCTGATGGCCACAGCTGACCTTTCTGACTCAATGAGCAGCTAGCCCGTCCACTCGTGTGCCCATCCTGATTTGAGGAAAGAAGCCCTGAAATTTCAGTATCCCTCTGCTAGTGCCTTAGTGTGACCTGAGGAAGATGCACCTGTGCCGTGTGTTACACACCCCCTCCACTCCCTTCCCTCCAGTCCTACCAGCAGCCCTCTTTTCAGAGCACAGCAGCAGAGAATCCTTCTCCTTATCGACCACTTTCCAATTTTCTCCTGCAATGACTGATAGCTTGGGGAAGAGGTACATTTGTATGGCTTGGCAAAGGAGAGCAGAGATTAGATACGAAGTCAAATGAGCCTAACAAAGACAGACAGGACAGTGAGACTAACACAGGAAAGATGCAAGTCATGACCTGCTCATTACAGAATTTCACATCTTGGGTTATGGTAGAGGCTAGCTGGAAGGCATCCTTCAAAGACTGCTCCTCCAAATTCTTTTCCTTTCCTTTCCTTTCCTTTCCTTTCCTTTCCTTTCCTTTCCTTTCCTTTCCTTTCCTTTCCTTTCCTGTCCTTCCCTTTCTTTTTTGTCAATCTTGGGGCTTGAACTTGGGGTTTGGGCTCTGTCTCTTGAGCCACAGCTGCACTTCCAGTATTCTGGTGGTTAACTGGAAATACAAATCTCACAGACTTTTCTATCTGGGTTGGCTTTGAACGACGATCCTCAGATCCCAGCTTCTTGCACAGCTAGGATTACAGACGTAAGCAGCTTCCTCTTTCTCTTGAACATGATTCCTTTCACTCATGTTTCAATTTCTCCACTTTCAACACTCTTGGTATATTTTCTTTGTGACCTTTTATACCCAACACATGTACCAGGCTTTTAATGCAGGTCAATCTCACTGGATTGCCATTCACTGCAAAAACTATATGTTCTTTGATGATATTGTGCATTAATTACTTTGTGTGTGCATGTCTGCCAGTACTGGGTCTTAAACTCAGAATGTAGGCACTGTGCCTCAGCTTTATTGCTCAAGGATGGTACTTTACCACTTGAGCCACAGGTCTATTTTCAACTTGCTGGTTAATTGGAGATAAAGACACTCATGAACTTCCCTGCCTGAGCTGGCTTTGAATCATAATCCTCAGGTCGCAGCTTCCTGAATAGCTATGATTATACATATGAGCCACCAGCACCCAGTTACTAATTGCTTTTAATATTTAGCAGAGTTAATAATATTCTATTACAGCTTCTCTCCTGACTTAAAAGCCTTCTGATTTAAAACATGATTCTTTCATCTATCCTAGACATATCCAGATCTCTATTTCTTAACACTGTCTCTCAGGTGAATAGTATTCACTTATGTGAGTTTGAGTAATTCCACTAATCTGTATGTGAGATGAGTGTTGTTGGGTGATGTTGACATTTGTGGCAGGAACATTTGAAGCCCATTGGCTAAGTGTCCCCTCCCCGCCATCGTCACTCTGTTCACATATTTTGACCACATCACTGCAGAAACTATTTCTGTCACAACTTTTTAAGTAATATGCAACACCAAACAAATACTACTACCATTTTTGCTAAATCCTATAGCATTAGAAGTTCTGAAATAGCATTTTATTTTCCTAAGTTGGTGATTATTCATTTCATTTTCTTCGAGGTCTGGGAGTATGAGGGAGGGAAATGATGGGTAAGAAGAAAATACCACCTATCTTCAAGAATAAAACCTGTGTTTCTATCAATCCTCTTATCATAAGAGCTTCTTCTGTTTCCTCTCAACGAGACATGTATTCTCAAGAAGCAACACATAGACGCTAACTTCTAAAACCTAAGGCATAAACTAGACTGACACAGCAACCACGATCCTCTGAGCATCATTACGTTTCTCTTAGGGTGCCTTGATGGAGAATAGACCACTTTGAGAACCTCCTCTCATAGTTCTTCCTTCCCTTCCTCTCCCTTTCACCCCTTCTCTCCCCCTCCCCTCTCCTCCCTTCTTTTTCTTTACCATAATGGGGCTTGAACTCAGGACCTCGAACTCGCTAGGTGAGCACTTTATTATTCAAGCCACACCTTTTGTTGTAGCTGTTTTTCAGATAGGGTCATCAATTTTTAGCTGTGTAAATCTCAGGCTGAAATCCTCTGACCAATGCCTCCTGCATAGCTAAGACGACAGATGTGCACCATCTGGCCTATTTGTGAAGAAGAGATCCAGCAAACATTCTGTCCAGACTGGCCTTGAACCATCATCCTTCTGATCTCTGTCTCCCAAGTATCTGGGATTATAGGCATGAATCTCTTCTAATGAAAATCAATTTTATTTTAATCAGAAAAGTTAAATGTTTATACAAGAAGTCAAATGAGACGGGAATTATAATCCTAGGAAAAGCATATTATTGGAAAAAACTGGGACTAAAAATGAAAGAAAATTAAATCACCTCTTAAAAATTACTTTATTCAAATGCTAGGAAATAATTCATCCTGCCTGAGTGTATTTATTACACACACCTGGCATGGTTATCCATGAAAGATATGAGGCTAAATCAACAGACCCTGGGTTGTTGGCTTTACCAAGTATAAACTAGCCACTGGAAAATCAAGTTAAAAACATAGGGCAAATATACAAGAGAGACAAGCCACAGCTTGCAAGGAGAGAAAATGTTTGCAGAAAACTCCAGAATTACAGGTTTATCTAAGGTGTGGTCTGGAGTAAGCCACTGTAATTACCCAGGATTCCACAGCTAGTGGCTCAAAAGTGAATTGTTTCGCAGACTTAACCCTTTTACCCCACCCTAGATGAGTTCTTAGAAGAAGCTACATGATAACTAGGTGCAGGTGAAACTAAAAGAATTGTTTTTATTGTAACTGAAGTTTTCTTTTTTTAACTGTAGCCTTTAGCTTGCTTTTTCTGTAATTTAGAACTATGAATAACTAGGACTTTATATATTATACACTACTTTTGAGTTGATGATTTAGGGGAGATATGGTTTAAAAAGTTGAAATCAAGTAGTCGTGTGGCCTGAGAAAAATTTCTTGAGTCTCAATTTCTTCAGTCATTACAAGACCCCAGCTTTAGCAATGGGTCTCCTTTCTATTTTCTTTTTCTATGCTGTGTAGATGTGACTTCCAAAAGCACTTGCTTCTACTTTTAATTGTGTTCCCCAAGTTACATTTCAATTATTGATTATAATATCTGGATTCAGCCAAGCTTAACTATTTTGAGTATGCTCAATTTTTGTTGAATGGTAAGAAAATGATGAAGGCACAACTTTGGATTTGAATTGTACCCAAGAACAAAAGCTTCTACCTACTCAGCTTCTTTTGAAAAAGACCTAATTGTCTCCTATGTGTTTTGGATTTTTTGTACATCATATTAATATTCCTATTTTCCTTAAATATACGCTGATAATTTCTTTTCAATGAATTTTGGCTCTGTATCAAACAGGGTTTCAGCTAGAAGATTATCGTCCAGACCTTAGCGTTCATCCATACAGGAGGTACCAAATTGCTTTGTATTATAACATCTTAGTCCCTTCCCTATATGCAAAAATCTCTGTAACTAACGATCTATCAGATTCTATAGCTGGGAGAAAATTCAGACATAATCATGCCTTCACTTCACTTTCTCAAGGTTATTTTCTCTCCTAATAACTAAGGCCAGGATCATTCTCTCTACCACAGCTTGGTACCTATGATTTTTTTCTCTCCCAAAGTACCTACTACCATTGTTGGTAGGAAAAAACATTTTTTTTTTTTTGTGGTCATCCAATTTGTATCAAACTCCATAAGGACACATACGATGTTCATATTTCATTGTAAATTTAAATAAACTATTTATTTGTTTATTTAGTGCCTGGGATGAAGGCTTAAACTCAGGGCCTGGGCATTGTCCCTTAGCTTTTTCTCTCAAGGCCTAGGACTCTATAGCTCCACGTCTGGCATACTGGTGGGGAATTGGAAATAAGAATCTCATGGATTTTCCTTCCTGGGCTGGCTGTGAAACACCATCCTCAGGTCTCAGCCTCCTAAGTAGCTAAGATTATAGTCATGAGCCACTGGAACCTGAGTGGATTTCACTAGTGACTGATACACCAGCATCTCATCAAGGGTCCACTGTCCACGCAGACACCAGGACTTATTTGGCTCCTGTGTTTTGTAACAGTTTCCCAGACTTTCCGAGACTTTGACAGCCTTGATGGTTTTGAGAAGTGTTGCGCATATATTTTGTAGGAAACCTGTCACTTTGGGTTTGTCTGATGTATTTGCGGTGATAGGGACCTAGTGAATCTTGAGGAGGAAGGCCTCAAAGGTAAGCTCCTTTCTTACTCATCATGGCAGGTTTCAGACTCCCCTGCAACATGGCATTAGTGTATTCCCTCACCCCCAGACACACACTCTACCCTTTGAGTCTTTGTGTACACCAGTAAGCCTGGCCCTAGCTAGTGTTTAGTGTTGGTACTGAGTCATGAACTCAGGGCCACACTGCTGTTAGGCTTTTTCGCTCATAGTTGGCACTCAACCACTTGAGTCACACTTCCACTCCCCACACTCAATGTATTTATGTGGTGTATGAGCTCTACCTCACTGAAGTTTGGGGGATTTTTTTTTCTTTTGGTAGGGGAGCTATAGCTCTTCCCTCCCTTTCATTTCTTTCTTTAAACACTTAGAAGTGTATGGATTCATTAACTTTTGTTTGCACTTTGGGTCGTGTGGTAATAGTGTGCTACTGCAATGTTGTTTAGACTGCGCTTAGCACTGAGTTCTCTTAAATAAGCACTGAGATCTTTTACATAAGTATGTGTGTGCTACAGACATGCTTCCATCTTTTAGTCTTTCAAATACTTCTTTACATTTTGTCATTAAAACAGGGCTCAGGCCCTGTCTAGATTTTGTTGTACCAGTCTTGGGAATGTTTCTTTTATTGAAAAGTGACATTTGATACTACGATCTGAGCACTGGTATGCTCAGTGCTAACAGGGTGACACCTTGACTCCACATTCTCCGTGAACAACTAGGAAATCTGTGTGTCCATAGTCACCACATACACACAGTTCTAATGTTCTCTTTGCAAGCACTATACATGAGTTCACACCAATGTCCGCACACAGGACTCACTGGGGGCTCTATCCTTGCATATCCACAAATCCCACTTCTGCAAGGGATTTGTTTCCACCACAGGGTTTACTTAGTTGTTCAGTTGTAGTATGTATGTACAGAAACTTCATATTTGTTTGCCTGTATCTCTGTGAGAAAACTTCCCACAGTAATCACAGTATGGCTTTCCTTGCCTTTAGTCTCAGATTTTTCAGTCTTTGCACTATTGTTTATTGGTCTTTACTGTTGTTGCTTCTGTGACAGTGTTGGGCTAGTGCTCTAACTTTAGTCACTACTATTTTACTTTGCGGGTTTTTTTTTTCTGGTGGTTAATTGAACATAAGGATTTCATAGACTTTCCTGCCCAGCTGGCTTCAAATGGTGACCCTCGACCTCAGCCTCCCGAGCAGCTAAGATGCCACCAGCTCACAACACTATTTAAAAAATGTTTCTTACTTTTGCCTCTTCTTTTCTCCATTGATTTCTCGTTATTCTTTCTAAGACCCAACACACTGATAGGTCTTGAGAAAGCATGTGGTAAATCTTTGCTGAGTGATGAGTGAGCTACATGCAGAGTTATGAAGGGTCTCCCATGTTCTTATTTGTCACGTGTGTTTTCTCATGTGCAGGTATGCAGGCTCCCACAGAGCCACACACCCAGCGTTTTGGTCACTTTTAAGTGAAGAGTGTCTTGGAAACCAGGATGTAACTGAAGTCCATTCCCACATTTCCTATGTGTGTTTTCTGATTGACTTCCCTACAGTTGGTATGCATGCTTATGGTCTGTATCTCCCAAGAGAACAGAAGCTCTGTCATCCCTTGATGCTCAGTCTCAGGTGTACTGTCCATTGGTTTCTTGTTTCTCTGTGTCATGGAAAGATGAGCACTCTTCAAGAGTCGCAATTGTGGCACACAGGCCATCAGTGACCATTTTCCTTATCCACTAAGACTTGCAGTGAAAAGTCAACTGCTACAATCTATTTTATATACTCATCTCTCATCTAAAATTTTCTTTCTCTAACACAACTTTTGTTCTTGCCTAACATTGATTAGTTGAACAAGGATAGTTCCTTTTTTTTTCAGTCCTGGGCCTTGAACTCAGGGGCTGGCCATTTGTTTTTGAGCTTTCTCAAGGCTAGTGCTCTACCACTTGAGCCACAGCACCACTTCTGGCATTTTTTGTGTATGTGGTACCGAGAAATCCAACCCAGGGCTTTGTACATGCTAGGCAAGTGCTCTACCACTAGGCCAAACTCCTTGCGCCAGGACGAGTTCCTTTGTAACATGTCCACATATGGATGTCACACATCTTGTCATAGTCGGCTCTTTCATCCTCCTATGTCTTCCCTTCTCTTCCTTCCCCAATTAGTTTCTCCTCCAGTTCACTTTTCACACATGTGTCTAGATTATCATGGCTATACTAGCCATGCCTCCTACCTCCCTTTCTCCCACCATCCACCTGCACCCAGCCCAGATATGTTTCAATTTCCTGGTGTTATAAGGATGATTAGCACCACGATACATCACACCTGTAAATACCATGTTTTGGTCAGGTTCTCTGTATGTGTGTATAGTATATACATATACATATACGTATATGTTTATGTGTATGCTTGTATTTTGGCTCTAACATCCACATATGAGAGAACATGTAATCTTTGTTCTTTTGGGTTGGTTTTTTTTTTTTTTTGCCACTCCTGGTGCTTGAACTCAGGGCCTGAGCACTGTCCTCAAGACAAGCACTCTGCCACCTGAGCCACAGCACCATTTCTCACTTTTTCAATTTATGTGGTGCTGAGGAATCGAACTCTGGTCTTTGTGCATGTTAGGCAAACACTGTACCACTAGGCCAAACTCCTGGCCCCCTCTTTGTTATTTCTCCAAATAGGATGATCTCTTGATAAAGGTAATGTGAGCTGTCAGGCTGAAGGGTTGATTTGACTGATAGCACATATTCAAATACATGGAATGAGAGATTATTGTGCCTCTCATTAGGTAAGTGTAAGTTTAGTGTCAAGTATCTTATAGTTTGACAAAACAAATACCAGGGAGCTGGAATCTGTGGTGTCAGATGAGGTCAAGGGGATGGAAAGAGTAATGAGGAGAAGTGTGGGCAAATGCAATTACAATATTCAATGTGCAATTGTGAGAATGGAGTTAGGAAAATGGAGAGGATGGGCCAAGTTGAGAGATGGGGGAGAAGGATGTCAAAGGTGACACTGATCAAAATGCATTGCATTGATAAACTGACAGGTTGCATTGAATCTCCTCTGTAAAACTACTTGAAGTTTAGAACTACTAATATTAAGAGGCTCAGTACAGTGTACACTAATAACTACTGTGACTTTGCTCACACTTCTAGTGTGTAGGCAAGTGACATTGGAGTCAGATCCAGTGAACTTATATTCTCTTTAGAAGACCAAAGGGCAAATCAAACGTGTGCCTCTTCTGGTTTTTTGGCACCCCTTGATCTCCTACCTTCAATGCCTCTAAATAGAGGCAAATAGAGAAAAAAATCATAACTAAGTAGAAGACTAAATTGAATTAGAAAGTTCTGTTAGATTACATGTAAGACAAACGCAGAATCCTGTAACATAGGCAATGCATGCACTGAAGATGAAGCAAGAGTGGTGAGACACCAAAATATCTCTTTTGGAACTTGACTTTTCAGCTGACATCTGAAGAGTAAGAGGAGATGGCACATGGTGAGAGCAGAGATATTACTGGAAACAGGATTCACACTCACCTACATTGTAGAGGTCTTTGGTTGAATCCCATAAAACCTTAGACACTGTATTACAAAAGTCCAATAGAGCATGATTTACCTCTACTGTGGGTCACATCTTCAATGCCAGGGCGATACATACAGATAAATAGTTACACATATCTGTCTGTATCTCCTCTCTCTCTCTCTCTCTCTCTCTCTCTCTCTCTCTCTCTCTCTCTCTCTCTCTCTCTCTCTCTCTCTCTCTCTCTCTCTCTCTGTTTATCACCATTCATTCATTCATTCATTCATTCAATGTTTCAGTATTGAGGATCAAGCTCAGGGCCTTTCATATGCTAGGCAAGCACTCTTCCACTGAGTTACACAAGCTCTGGAAATACTAGAATTACAAAAGAGGCCTACTGTATTTCCCAATCAGGAAAACATATCTAAGAGAAATCACTGAAAAATAGTGTTTACTTCACTGTTTAACAAACATTTGTGAATCAGGACCCACCCACTCCTCCACTCCACCCCAGCTGTCCCTAATGCCTGACTCACACCTTGTTATCACTTTCAAAGTTTACTTAACATAAAGATGAAGATAAAGCCCTGGAAAGTCTTCCTGGAGTTCAGTTATGGATGGTGTAGAGGAGACTGGAAGCTGAGAAATGAAAATGAAATTCTATGACAGGCCAATTTATTTAGCACCAATCCTCTTAACCAACCATTTTACTGATCATGGTGTATTTATTTATTTATTTATTTTGCAGTGTGAGGGTTTGAACCCAGGGCTTGCATCTTGCTAGGCAGGTGCCTTATAGCTCACTCTTGTCACAGTCCTAGCTTAGTATATTTTAGAAGTCTTTCAGTAAGTACCTCAGTAGTGTTGACTTATGAAAGTTTTCTATGAAAACTTTAAATAATGCCTTTGTTTTAATTATTATTTTAGGATCAGAAGAGTACAGATCATCTTTCTGATTCTAGAACTCACGAAGTAAACATTAACATGAGTGGAGAGAAATAGCACCTCCACATACACATGTTTGGTTTGGAGGGAGAAAAAAAAAAGAGATAAAGTACAGTTAACCAGTCCTGGATCTGAAAGCCTTTCATGTAAAGTCTAGTTGAAGCGTCCTTTGCGTGAGAAAGTTTTGCAAACATATCACCGAGAGCAGATATTGTTAGATCCCTGGAGAATGTGTATCTCTTACCGTTCACCCCACTGGTTTTAGAACAAGCCTAATGATAATATAACACAACATCAAGTGACTGGCAAAAAGCAACCTGTAAAGCAGGCAGCAGAGGCTTTGAAAAGAAAATGGAAAGCCCATAAACTTCCCCAAACAACTGCGTTGTAATTTTTTTTTTTATGTTGGTCTGTCACAATAGATGATCAAATCAAAGGAACATGCTGTGGAAAAATCATGGTAAAGCCCAACATACCAGGTGCATCTCAGCCAAGGAACATACCTGACAAATCGCTTCAGGATCATGCTGGACGAAGCCTCATTATGGTTATTAGATGGATGACTTAGGTCGTGTGCCACCTTTGATCCAGACCAGCGTTGTCAGTGTTTGCAAACAGAAGCTGTCACTGAAGCTGCACGGACTACGTTCACACCTGACCGGAGGCTGGGTCTGCGTTGTGGTGTGGAACACTGCTGAGGATGTTAAATGAGCTGAAGCTCAGCTTCTCTGCTTTGTAGCTTTAGAGAGGTGGACAACTCATAGTTCTCCAAGACCCACTGTCCAATGAAAATAAAAATAGCATGCATTCCCTAAGCCTGTCAGAAATAATGAAAAAAAACACCTTAAACACTAGCAAGTTCTTAAGGCACTGCTGGCTCCCACATGTACTTCTAGTTACTCAGGAGACAGATCTGAAGATCACTGTTCAAAGCCAGCCCAGAGCCTCCTATCTCCAATAATCTAGAAAACAAAAACAAAAACCCAAAAGTAGAGGGGTGACTCAACTGGAAAAAAAAAACCCACCAGCCTTGAAAGCAAAAACCAAGCAAGTATGCTAGGCCCTGAGTTCAAGTCCCGAGAAGTAGCACACACATAAAATTGTCTTATTTTTATTATACTATCTTTTTAACACATTTTCCTACATTTCAAAGGATCATTTACAACTTATGGGCAGCTGTAGTCTATATATGCTACCAATTCTATCTCTAATAGCCTTTTCCTATAGGTAATGCTGTTTTTAACAGCAAATACATCAGAGGGGAAGTATTCCTAGAACCTGGAACACACACACACACACACACACACACACACACACACACACACACACACACACAGTTCCAGAATTATACTGCTTTTACGTATTTGAACAACCCACAACAACACTATTAATGAATGAGTGTTATTAATATAGACCCTTCGACCATTGTTGAAGTTGTGAGTTCAAATAACAGGGAATGCTTTTAGGGCACTGGTGAACAATTTGGGAGAAATCATTTTAATCAAATGATAATCTTCCTATCATCCATTGTAGGTAACCCTCCACCTTTTCTTTTTTTTAAAGAGTCATTAGTTAAAGAATTTATATTATTTAAAATTGACCTTAGAGTAGCCCAGCTGATTGGAAAACGCAGTGAGTACTTTAAATCCACTGTAAATTATCAATGTGGTTTAGACAAATTAAAGACTCTCTTTAAATATGGGTACTTGATATGAAAAGCACCCAGACCAACACAATAGGTCACACTTAAGTGATTCTCTTTTTGAGAATTAAACTGTCTTTGCACTATGCCTTGGTAGTGGTAGATAATAAGATGGGGTACTTCTAACTGAATCTTTCTTAAAGGAATTGACCAGGTAAAAAAAATAGAGTTACTGTGCATGCAAAAAGAAAAATACAAAAAATAATTTGGCCTCTTAAAAGAATCAATTTTTCTGTGTATTGGAGCAAGACGCTAACAAGCAATGATGACGAGCTCGAGCTCTTCTGCTGTCGGGAAACTGGAAAGGCTTTGCGTCCTCAGTGTGAAGACATCACAGCACACATATCAGTGGCAAGCTCGCTCAGCTGCCGGGCCGCACTGGAAAAGAGTTTCAGACAGGATATGTGTGCATCTCCTGGGGGCTGAGATTAGTTAGTTACAAGTTGTTTGTGTGTGTGTGTGTGTGTGTGTGTGTGTGTGTGTGTGTGTGTGTGTGTGTGTGTGTGTTGGGGAAGGGGAGGATTCTCACAGAGGCTTTAACCCCTGGAGAGTAGCTGAATTATTTTTAGGGGAGGCTGGACACACACTTCTTGTGACTCAACTCTTCATTTTGAACAGAGGACCCTTTAAGAGCATTCACATGGAAAGGGAAGACAAGAAGATAGTGTTAAAACATTTAATTGCTTCCGAAACAGCTAATATTTTACTTGAACAAGACGGTAATAAGTATGGGTAAAGTAGAAAGGAGCTCCATTTTTTAGAGTAATTACATCAAATTGGTTGATAGGTAATATGTTCTCTGGTGAATACAGGTGTGTGTGTGTGTGTGTGTGTGTGTGTGTGTGTGTGTGTGTGTGTGTACGTGTGTGCCAGTAGCATTTTCCAGTCATGGCTGGGATTCTACCACTTGAACTGCATTTCCATTTCTGACTTTTTGCTGGTTACTTTGAGATAAAAAAATCTCTCAGATTTTGCTGCCGTGGCTCGCTTCAGAGTTTGATCTTCAGATCTCAGCTTCTTGAATAACTAAGATTACAGCTTTCAGCTGGGAGCTTTCAGCACCCAGCCAAATATAGCTTTTAAGTTCTTCATAAACTTGAAATTATTTTAGTGCATCAAAATAATTGTAGCTCCAAATTGGCAGCAGTGATGGTCAAACCATCATTCTTTACATCTATTTTATTTTTCATTTCAGTGCCCATAATAATCTTTTAACAGGGTTTATCCCCAGCTAGCAGATTTGCAAACTAAGGCTCAGAGTATAACAAGGCCAAGTTCACACAACAATAACTGATGATGTAGAAATTGAACACTGGTCTAGCCAGTTAGAAAATGCTTTTCTGATGTGCTTAACCACTGCAGGAAGGGTCACGATCCCCACAGATTCCCACTTGTGTTCCTCAGAAAGAAGATGACTTTCATGTAATAGCACTATTTGACTAAATAGTTATCATGTGTCTATTTGCTCTGTGGTTTGAATATTGGTCTAGAATATACTTAGAAATGGGGACTATTAAAGATGTGGAAAGGGGAAAGTAACAGGATATGCTAGAGAAGGGGATGAACATGATTAGAGCATTTTATATGTATGTATGGGCATATCAGTGAAACATGTTGGTGTAATTAAAGCATGAAGATACAGAATAAAATATTGTATACCTTATTGATTACTCATCGTAATTATGGGAGATAAAACACAATGGTATTTCAGCTTCTAGGAATATACAGACTAAATGAATCTGTTCATTAGGTGTTGATAGATGATAACAATACATTAAACAATGGGATAAGTATACAAATACTATTTAAAGCTACAATAGAGGCAGTGGAGTGACGAATGGTAGGGAGACCTTCCTAACCTCGAAGACCAGCCCTTCCTTCTGCCAGCTTCCTGGGCAATATCAAGACTGACTTAATGATAATATGAGTAAAACCAGGAAATGCAGATATACTAATCAAACAAACAATGGGAGCCAAACTAAGAGAAACTTCTGGAACCTCAGAGTGACTAAGGCACTGCCCCCAGGTTCAGCTTCTCCACATTGTTATCTATTGGGAATCTCTCAGCCCTGATGAAACATTGTGGAACAGGGGAAGGAAAGAAGGAAGAGAGGGGGGAGGGAGGAAAAGAAAACACTACAAAGGGCATTAAGAGCTATGTGTTTCTGGCAGTTTGCATGGAATGTATAAGGAGTTAAATCTGGGTTGGCAGAGCAGGATGTGTCACAATACAATCAAATGCCTTCAGAATCTGTGAGCTGCATGGCAGAATCTTGGAAAGATGGGGAAATTAACCAAAGTTGTTATTGTCGTTTGTAAGAAGTCAGATGTTAGAGACTACACAAATCTGTGAAAATGGGCTGGATTTGCTTAAAAGCAAATGGTTTTTGTTAAGGGGTTTATTTTCCTCATGTCAAAAATATGAAATTACACCTTAAAAGGAAGTGGTAAAGTCTACATCGCTGTAAAGCCTTGGGGATATATGCACGTGTTCCCACATGTTCAACGGTTATTGAAAGTGTGAATCTCATTTTACCTGCTAATCCAATACTTGGACGTATTCAATAGGGAGCTTAGCCTTCTCAGTTTTAATTTCTGAGCAATTTCAGAGACACAGTCATGGGCAAAATAAACTCAAATGTTTATAATTCCAGAAATTCATTTGATGACCACCCTTGTTTTATGTGGCTTCTGTATTGAGTGTGAAGCAAAAATTTCTGGTTAGTATCTATTGTCTCCACAGACAAGTCAGGAAATACCTAATGAATTTATACATTTCATCTGCCTACATTTTTTAAAGAGGACTGTCATGTATGATGATGAAACAGATTTCTGTTCGGTTGTTGACTTGCTGTCCATATTGGTAACTGAACTCAGGGCCTGAATGCTATCCAATAGCTTTTTTACTCAAGGCTGGTACTCTACCACTTGAGCCACAGCTGGAATTGTCCCATTTTTCCTTCCTTCCTTCCTTCCTTTTTCTCTTTTTTTTTTCTTTTTCTTTCTTTCTTTCCTTCCTTCATTCCTTCCTTTTCTTTCTTTCTTCCTTCATTCCTTCCTTTTCTTTCTTTCTTTCCTTCCTTCCTTCCTTCCTTCCTTCTTTCTTTCTTTCTTTCTTTCTTTCTTTCTTTCTTTCTTTCTTTCTTTCTTTCTTTCTTTCTTTCTGCCACTCCTGGGGCTTGACCTTAAGACCTGGGCACTGTCCTTGGTCTTTTTTATTTTGACCTCGCTCCCAGCCCCGTGTTCCACCTTTTGCTGGTTATTCAAGATAAGAGTCTCACAAAATTTTTCTGTTCAGCTGGTTTTGAACCTTGATCCTCAGATTTCAGCCTCCTGAGTAGTGATAATTACAAGCATGAAATATGGATGTCCAGCTTGGAATTTTATTGCTAGAGTGATGTATAGAGGGGTTACAGGTACATTCGTAAGGTAGTGAATACATTACTTCTTGAATATT